>NC_081418.1:118292295-118452635 GCF_949786415.1 Peromyscus eremicus | reverse complement strand
GGACTAAAACTGTAAGCAAGCCCCAATTAAACACATTCCTTTATAAGAGCTGCTGTGGTCATGTTGTCTCATCACAGCAATATAACACTAAGACATTTTTGTATCAATGTACTGATTTATTAACATTAAAAAAAAATCTCATGATCCATGGTTCAGGAAGCAAGAGAAATAGCCCAGAGAAAGAGTGTTGGGTGTCTGTTCCTTAAGGACAGTCTCCAGGAAAGGTGAACTGCATTTGTACACGAATGGGTGATCAGGAAGACAGATGTAATGGTGACCAGAGAACAGGTACAGTCTCTGTGATGATATGAAAGAAAATGGCCCACAGAGGGAGTGGTACTATTAGGAAGTGTGGCTTTGTTGGAGTAGGTAAAGCCTTGTTGGAGGAAGTGTGTCACTGTGAGGAGGTGGGTTTTGAGGTCTCCTATGCTCAAGCTATGCCCAATGTGACACACAGTTGCTTCTGCTGCCTGCAGCTCAAGATATAGAACTCTTAGCTCTTTCTCCAGCACCCTGTCTGCCTACACACTGCCATGTCCCGCCTCTGACATGTAAGCTGACCCAATTAAATGTTTTCCTTTATAAGAATTGCTGTGGTCAGGGTGTCTCTTCACAGCAATAGAAACCCTAACTAAGATACCTCTTGTGCTACCAGCAAGGACCTCAGCTTCAACACATTAGCATTTAGAAAACATCTCCTATTCAAACCACAAGAGGTGGTTTTGTTTGGCCCTCCTAATGCAGAAGTTTGATGGCACTCTCTCTTAATATCATGGTAGCCTTAGCCCATGTTTTACTGATAGCCCCAGTGATTACTTCTCAAGAACATTGGAGTGTTGGGAGGAGCTTCATTCAATAGGTCAAGGTAGAGTTCCACCACTCACCCTCAAGGCGGGTCAGGATAACAAGTTTCCTGACTTTCTTGGAGTTGGTGGAAGCAGGATTGTCTACATTATTATTTATAATAAATTTTAACATTTCAGGTGATCCTCTGAGTGGAATCTATGGAGTAATACATGTGAATCCTAGTGGATAAACATGGAAAAGGATACTGAGACTTTACTTGCTTTCTTCTGGGTTATGTGCTGTTGCAATTCTGGAGGTTTTAGGACGAGTAAGTGGGGAGATGCTGAATGTCATAAAAAACACCTATATAAGTGTGCTCATTTCCTAGGGTTGCTGTAATGTGTTACCACACACTCAGGGACTCAAAGTGGAGGAAGCCTAGTCTCCCTACCCTGGTTGTTTTTGTTTGTTTTGTTGTTGCTGGTGGTTGTTTTTTGTCTACTTGACACAAACTATAATTGTCTGGGAAGAAGAATCTCAATTGAGAAAATACAATCATCAGATTACTTGTAAGCATGTCTGTAGGGCATTTTCTTGATTAAATGACTGATGTGGAAGGGCCCTGCCTACTGTGGGTGGTGCTGCCTCTTGGCAGGTGGGTCCTGAATTGTATAAGGAAGTAGGTTGAGCAAGCCATGAGCTAGCAAATCATGAGCAGCAAGCCAGTATGCAGTGTTCCTCCATGGCTTCTGCTTCAGTTCCTGCCTCCAGGTTCCTGCCTTGAGTTCCTATCTCAGCTTCCCTCTGTGGACTGTAACTTGAGACATATAAGCAAAATAAACCCTTTCTTCCCCAAGTTGCTTTTTGGTCTGTGTTTTATCACAACATGAGAAAGCAGACTAAGACACTGTCCCGTGTCTGGCTCCCACAATTATCAATGAACCTGTCAGCAGGGCCACATTCTCTATAGAGGCACTGGGGGAGAACTCATTTTTGCCTCTTTTAGCTTTAGGGTAACTTTTGGCATTCCTTAGACTGTGTCTACATCATTCTATTTTTTTCTCTGTCTTTATATTAGCTTTTCCTCTGCTGTCTGCCTTATATCTCTTTTATATGCATACATTTACAAAGACACTTGTCCAAATAAGACAGCATTCCACATTCCAGGGTGTATTTAGTTTGGGTTCTACAAGGAAATAGAATCGACACTACTGTAGAGAAAGTGAAGGAAGTGGGGGAAGGTAAGGGATCTGGGAGGTGTTGAAATTAAATGATTTCAAGGAACTGGCTTATGCAAGTAGAGGTTTAGATAGTCTAAAACATGATAGAAGAGGTTGTTGGGCTAGCAACACTGGGAAGATCTGCAGGTCAAATGCAAAGTCTACCTTCTAACAGATTCCTTCTTGCTCAGAGGACCCCAGCTCTTTTTTATACTAAACCCTTCAACAGCATAGGATGGTGCGTACCCATAATATGGCAAGTAATTGCCTGTACTCAAAACCTACACATTTAAATGTTAATTTCATCTGAAATAACAACTACGCAAAAGTATCTAGAATAATGTTTCATCAAATATCTGCACATTGTGGCCCAGACAAATTTGACGCACGAAATTAACTATGACACGGGGATTCAATTTTAATGTATTTTGGGAGGCTTTATCAGCCTACCACAGCAAGTAATAAATTCTAGGCACTATGCTACCCTTTTACATATATTAACTCATTTAATATTCACAATATGCTTGAGAGTAGGAGTGCTGTTATTCTCTGTGTTTGATGAATGAGGAAGGTGAAACAAAGATGATAGGGCGTGTGACTAAAGTCACACAGCTGATTAGTGACGGAACTAGAATTCAGAAGAGCCTTAATCCAATTAAACTGCAAATAAGATTCATATTTCTGATAAGTCTCCATCTTTATTGTCTCATTATAGTCAGCATTTGATACCAATGCCTGGATAATGATCGCTACTATAAAGGAAGGGTAGTTTCTGTACTGATTTCTCCTTTCTCCTCCTCTCTCTTTTCTTCGTGGTTGGCCTTGATCGCCTTGCACTGTGGTTTGAATTTTAAATATATACCTCGGCTTATGTCCTCTGTCTTCTTTTGGATTTGACATTTGTTTGGAGCCTGTCTCGTGCCAGGTTCTGTTCTCAGGTCAGGTCTAAGTCCCATGCTGTATCTCAGTAGTCACAGCTTCCTCCAGAGCCTACCTGCTCTGCCACTATCTCCCCTGAGCAGATGCTAGAAATTGGCCCCCAGCGCCTAAGAGGAAGTTTGTCCTCTGGCTCATGTCCAGGGGTTATAGAGAGAAGCGCATGAGATATTTTAATACACACTGATCGTGGGGGAAGAAAGCAGGCGTGTTAAAGCAGATGTAATCATCCAGGCTTCTCCTTATCTCAAAAGCTGGATATGGCCAAGAAATCCAGCACAGCACAAAGATGATCCAGGTGTACACAAAGGTACATGGAAAGCTTGAGCAGCTTTGTGTTTGGCTCATTCTTGGGCTCTAAGCACAGCAGAGAGGCTCTCCATCTTCTAAAAGGGACACATTATGAAACCAGATTTCATGTCTGTCTTCCTTTCCTTTAGCAATTCACATTGACATTTTTATATGCTCAAATTTGAATAGCTAAATATTTTTTTGTGTGTTTTCAATAATCACTGAAATTTAACAGGAATCATTTTTGTTTTTTATCTCAATAGGATAGTTCTTTCAGTACATTCACACATTATACCTGATTCAAGCCTCCACCATCACTGTGAAACAGACAGGAAGGAAATGGTTAATCCTCTGTAGATAAAGCAGCTCAGATGTCCCCAAGGACACATATGTGATAAGTTAGAATTTTCCCTTTTAATGTCTAGGTGTTCCCTGATGAAATGAGCAGAGAGCATCATGTTAAGAAGTCCACACATCATCCCACATTCTTCTGACCAGTATAAGCAGCTGCCTCTCTACTTCATAAAAGTAAAATTTTCTGTAGTCATTAATGGTTTTTCAATGTGGATAGGTCTTAACAGTTCCTTGAATGCAATAAGTTTATGGGAAATAACTACTAAGTTGTCTGTTAAAATGTAATTATTATATGGAGAGTGGAGGAGGCATGAGTTAAGCAGTAAGGTTGTTTTGTTTTCTTACTGTGCTTTCTTTATATGCCTGCCCTCATGACAGCTATTCAGATGTTTAGTAAGATTGCTTCAACCATTTTGAAGTCATAGACGCACGTGAGTCTAAAATATAGCTGATTACCTGGAAAAGTGTGACTACATATAAAGCGGTGTTTTAGGGGTTGTGAGGTCAAGAGTGTGTACCGCTCTCACAGAGAACCCAAGTTCAGTTCCCAGAACCCATGTTGGGCAGCTCATACCTGCCTGTAGCACCAACTCCAGGGAACCCAACACCTTCCTCTGGAGTATGTGGGCACCTGCACTCACATGCACAGGTGTACATCTATACACATATTTACAAGCTAAAAATAAATCCTTAAGATGGTGTTTTATTATGATTTTGGCTTTGCTAAAACTCTTCCGAAGTGAGATTTACCAGAGTGTTTAGAACATGGTTTATGGCATGACATACCTTCATGTGGATATTCCTGTATGCAAATGCTGTCTGCCCTTTGGTGTTGAAGCACTTAATCATAACATTTGTAGCCTTTGACAAGTTACTTTATCTCTCTAAGGGTTGTCCTTGTTATCCAGAGAAATGAAATGTATAACTGCTATGCCACAGACATCTTATAAGCAATGAGTGGTGGATAACCTCTGAGAAATGTGAGTAGAGCCTGTCTAAAGTCAGGATACAATGCATACTGTCTGTCAGGAAACTCTCATTTACCTAAAATGGCTTAGACAACAATAGAAAGTAGATATAAAATAATGCACATGAAAAACTACAAGAATCTTTTATATTGCTTTTTTCTTCTCCTATAACAATATCACCAATTTAATGGCTTAAAATAAGATACAGTTCTAGAATTCAGAAATGAGTTTCACTGTGATAACAGTAGGGTGCCCCCAAGACTGAAGCTCTTCTAGAGGCTCTGGAGAAAATCCATTCCCTTGCCTATTTCAGAGTCTAGAATGACTCATTCCTCCATCTTCAAAACCAGTTAGGAATGGTTCCTCAAGCCTTGAACTGTATTATCTCTTTCTGGAATCAAATATCCCTCTGAATCTTCCTTATAAGGACTCTGTGACATGGTTATGTTCATCCTCAAAACCAGATTAGCCTCAAGTTCTTAATTTAATTACCTTTGCAAAGTTATTTGTGCTGTGTAAGAGAACATAGAATGTTGGGAGATTAGCATGTGGGCCTCTTTGAAGCAGTGGTTATTATTAAAACAGCTAAAATTTATCTCTCATATAACCCATGATAATATGGCAGTTCATGAACTTTATCCATTTCAAGAACTCAACTCAGAGCTCATTTCCTGTAAACTATTGGTATTACTGTAATAAACTTGGTTCCCTTTGTCCTAGTAGCCTACAGCCAATTAGAAAGAGTCAATCATAGGAAAGACCTGCAGATTCTGGAATGCCTTCTGCACACAGTTTGTTAGACAGAAGTTGGTTGCATTTCTACCCTTTCCCCCAGCTAGAGGGAATCTCAGAGAGATCTGCTAATGGCAGTCAGAGAGAGATGAAGAGAGAGAGGGGAGAAAAGAAAAGAAAGGAAAAAAATGTAAGATTATAAATTTTAACCAGTGTCTGTGTCATTGTCTGGTTGATATAATCCGATGAAATGAATGCAGGAGAGTCTCATAGGATAAAAAGACTCTGGAGAGGGAACAGGGATAAACTTCTACTTCATAGTTTCCTAAAGAGCTGCAGTGAAAAGAGCAAGGTCCTAGAGAAGGCCTTAGCGTTTGGTGTCACTGCCTTCATCTGGCCTGACTTGAAGAAGTCAGAATGTGGATTGAGACTTATTCCCCAACGAGGTCAGAATTACCATACAGTTGCTTGGACTACATTGTGGGACCAGGGAAGGAATATGGTGATATATTGTATACCCCAATAAAGCTTACCTGGGGGTCAGAGAACAAAGCCAGCCACTATATTAAACATAGAGGTCAGGCAGTGGTAGTACACAACTTTAATTCTCGCATTCTGGAGGCAGAGATCCATCCAGATCTCTGTGAGTTCAAGGCCATACTGGGAACAGAGCCAGGCATGGTGGCACATGCCTTTAATCCCAGCAGTAGGAAGGAAGGAAGATGGCAGGGCACAGAAACGTATATAGGGTGTGAGTAAACAGGAAGTCTTACTCTTGAGGTTGAGGATTTCATAGAGGTAAGAATGTGGCTGGCTTGTACTGTTCCTCTGCTCTTTCAACTTTCACTCCAATATCTGGCTCCAGGTTTTTTTATTGATAAGACTATTTAGCAATTTGTATTACGAAAGGACCTCCATCTTAGGCAGACAGAGCCATTCTTCAGTTTGTTGAGGACAAGAACTGCCGAGAATGTTTGTTATTCTTCCCAAAGTGAAGATATACTAGCAAAACTATTTTAAATGAGAGAAACTATCTTTCTGTTTCATTTTCTATAGCTAGTTATAGATGCCTCTTTCTATCTTTGGGGGACCCAGTGGCATCCAGAAAAGGTTAGATATCTTCTATTAATTTCATGAAATGTAGGCACATCTTCCTGCATACTTTAATCATGCCTGAGCTACATAACATCCAACATAATGTAAATGCTAATTAAATATTTTTTGATATTGTGTTGCAAACAAACTAAGGATAGAAACAAAAGTCTACCCATGTCAGTAGAAACATTTAAAAAAATATATTTTCCCAGCAGAGCTGGTCCAGTCCACAGTTTCAGAATCTAAAACTTGGCTTGGTGTCCAAGTGTTATTAGGTATTGAAAACAGAAAAGAAATTAGAAGGGTGAAAATTTGCCACATGGGATGGACTGAGTCTCCAAACCCTTAGAGAGACTTCCAAAGTCAAGGTGAGTTTCCTCATCCTTCCCTCCTCTCGTCACAAAACCGTTCTGTATGTCTAGCGGCAATTGCTCTCTTCCCATTATTTTCCAATTTGTTTTAGATGAGGTTCGAGTATCAGATTGTCTTTCTCCGAGTTTGGGGAATAGAAAAACTAAACTTGAATGCAAAATTGCCACTAAGTTCCTTGGAATAGCTTGGTAAAATAAAACAATTGCTTGGTGAGGAAAGGCACAAGTCAGCAGTTCTCAAGAAAATAAAGTCACAACTTAGGTTATAAATTGTAAAGCCCTGTACAAACTTAGCAGCATGATGAAATTTTCTACACCATCATTTCCCATTGTTCTAAAATAACTGCGTAGATATTCACTAGCCATTGGCAGGAGAAATTACAGTATCTGTTTGAATTCATACAGTTGATTTAATGAAATTGGTGCACCCTAGGAGGCATTTGCTCTTCTATTTTAAAATTTGTTTATTTGACTTTCAAGAAACTTTGAGATTTTAAAACTCAGAACCTATCTTAACCTGAGAATAAATCAGTACTGGATGAAATGCAGGGTCGCACAAATAAAACTCTCTTCTGTCTCTGGGCTTGCAGCTTCTAGTTTGAATGACTAGAAGACACACAGCTAAGTAACAATTGCCTACTGCCAAACTAAGTGGACTAAATGAGATTGCCGGGTCTGAAACCCTGCTCTGGAATTTATTTTTTTCTTGGCCCAATGTAATGGTTCATACACAGGAGGTAGAGGCAGGAGGTAAATTTTCAAAGCCAGCCTGGACTACATAGAGAGTTCAAGGCCAATCTGGGATACATAACAAATCCTTGTCTCAAAAAAAGAAGAAGAAGAAGAGGAAGAAGGAAGAAAGGAGAAGAAGGAAAAAAGAAGGAGAAGGAGAAGGAGAAGAAGAAGAAGAAGAAGAAGAAGAAGAAGAAGAAGAAGAAGAAGAAGAAGAAGAAGAAGAAGAAGAGGGCTAGAGAGATGGCTCAGTGGTTAAGAGCAATGGCTGCTCTTCAGGTTCAATCATCAGTGCCTAGCTCAGGAGGCTCATAACTTTAGTTAACTCCAGCTTCTAGGAGATCTAGTGCCTCCCTCTGGCCTCCACAGGCACTGTATATACCCACACACAGTTAAAAATAAGATATTTTAAAAATAAAACAAAATCACTTTTCTACAAAGTGGAGGCCATGAAGTATAAATGAATTGCTAGATTCGTGTATCACAGCATCACTCGAATTTCTAGTTAGGTGGATTTTCCCTTTTGTTGCAACTTCTTACTTCTTGTGTGTGTGTGTGTGTGTGTGTGTGTGTGTGTGTGTGTGTGTATGTGTGTGTGTGTGTGTGTGTATGTAACGCATGTTCATGTGTGATTGGGGGTGTGCATGTACCATGGTTCATGTGAAAGTCAGAGTGCTATCTGAGATATCTTTGCTGTCCTTCCACATTGTTGGCGACTGCTGAATGCTCTAGAACAGGTGGGTTGTGAGCTTCCGGGAGTCTCCTGTCACTGCCTCCCATCTCTCCACAGGCACACTATGATCACAGACCACCCAACTGAGTCCTGCTTTACATGGGTTCTGGAGATCTGAACTCAGATCCTCTGCTTGTGTTGGCAATGACCATGTCACTTGATTCAGTTTTAAAATGAACCTCGTACACCTGGGTCTGAGCAATGACTCTTCAGAGGCATCATCTTTAGCTTGAAAAGGAGCTAAAAAACATTCACTGCCTATTCTCCTGTGATTTTTATCTTTTAATTTATCCTTTATTTGTAATTTGAATTTTATTTTGAAAGTTCTTTCTCTAATGAGATACAGTGTCTCACATACCATTAGACATGCTGGAAATCAATATTCTGAACCTTGATTCTTACAAATAGAAAATACTCAGTCTAAAACTTTGGTCCATGCATGAAAATTATATTTTTAGACTAATTACATGAATTCATTTTCTAGTCTCTTTCTTGTGAATATAAGCTTTAGAAAATAAACATCTATCATTGGAAAGATAATGCTCAGAGTTTCACAATAATGCTTATCCTTTGTGTAATAAGTAGTTCTAATTAGCACCAAACAGGGATGAATCAAGTATGACTATAAATTTATTGTTAGACAGAAATTAAGGAATATGTATTGTTTTTCACCCTAGAATTACTTGAGAACAGTCCTAGATACTCAGTGACTGTTTCTATTTTGGGTGGCACCTCATGAGTTATGTTTGACAGTTCTTTGCTTCCTCAATGCAAGGCTCTGTAAGTGTTGTGCAAAAATGCAGGATTTCATAAAACTTATGGAAGAGGTAGAAAACCAGTCTGATTCAACACAAAACTATTGTCACTGAACCTAGTAGAGTCAGATGATTAACAACTAGGAGAAAAATAGATGAGGGTGGTAAAAGGTAAATGCCTCAGAAGAGAAAGATTTGAATACAAAAGATCAAGAGAGGCATTTGGGAAAAAAAATGCAGCCTTCAGAGGCATTTTTGGAAGCAGTGTCCATCTTGGTTATGACACTGGGAAATTCAAACATGAAATAAAGGACTGTGTATCTCTACCAGTCCAATTATCAGAAGAAAATTATGCTTGCCTCCAAATCAATCGCTGCTTGGGTTCTGCCGAGCACATTCTTACATTCTATGCAGTAGCATTTATAATTTAAATGTTGATAATTTTGGAATAAATTTTTATAATTTTCATCTCATTTTTCAAGATAAATCTCCTGTCACACATTTCCCTGCTTGCCATGAATTCTTGTTCCCTATTTTAATTGTGTTTGTTTTGAAATTTCTTTTCCAGTGCTCACACCACCTTCTATAATAGGACATCTATCATTTCCAGTAATATGTTGGAAGAAATTTCAGAAGCCATCAAATTCACCACTTTTTTTCAAGTAAGAAAATAAAGACCAAATGAGATCGTTACCTGTCCTGAGGTTACAAACCACACATAACATTTTAATGGTGTGTAAAAATCACCCTGTGACCAAACAAAACGGATGACTCTTCTGAAGTTTTCTGATGGTGCTTCTGAATTTGAAGCCACTGCTTCCGATAAGAGCAGTAAGTTTCACAGTCATGCACATGGCCTTGGTCATCCTCATGTTCTCGGAAAGGATGTGGGAATAGGGATTCTGAATTCCTCCTCCACCACTTCCTCTCGATTGTCATTCTCTGTGTATCCCACCAATCTCTTCCAGCTCAGTGTTTACTTTTATTTTCTCTTTCACTTACTGTAATCTGTGGTGGATCAGCATGTAATTAATTCAAATTGCCAACATATCATTATAATAATCTTCCCAAGTACCCTGAAGAAGCTCTGATTGACACACTCACTGTGGGTGACACAGGAAACTGCCTGGCTACGCTGGCTTTCTTCAAGCTTTGTGAATGAGAAAATGAAGTGAACTCTTATGGTTCTTCCCTCCCGCTTCACTTTCAACACTTGTCACTCCATGTAGAGTTCCATACTTCCCATTAAGCCCATACTGGTGAGCCAGAGAAGGACCCCAAAATCTTCTCTCCAAATCTATGTGCTTTTTAAAAATTTGAATTGAGCATTCAAAAAATGGGCTGCTTACTTATAAATCCAAATTTCTAGCTTCTATTGAAAAAAGGGGGGTGAGGGGTTTGTTGAGGTGGCTCAGTGGGTGAAGGGCTTGTTACACAAGTGTGAAGAACAGAGTTAAAATCCCTATATAAGGGCCATGTAGGCACGGTGTCCTGCTAGTAATACTAGATCTGTAGGAAGAGACAGGGTATCACCAGAGCAAGCTGGCTAGGTAAACCAGTTGAAACAAGAGCCTCATTGAGAGACCCTGCCTCAATGAATAAGGTGAAAAGCAATGGAGGAAATATGGTTTTAGCCTTGGGCAGCCTACACACACACACACACACACACACACACACACACACACACACACACGCCCAGGCTCACATGCACACACATGTATATATCTGCATACAAACATATAAATGTATATATGCATGCCAATCACACACAGATACATGATTAAAAAAAAAAAAAGGCTAGATCTTGCCATTGCTTTTCCATCTCTGCTTTTCCATCTCTGCCATGCAGCTAAGGCTTAGTAACGGCCACGCCCTTTTTATCTGCTGTCTAGGCTGGACTTTTCCCCAGTCTCATCAAGCCTCATAATTTCCTAAAAATACCTTTATCATCTGCTGCTTCATATTTGTGCTGATATCTTTCTTGAAATGTAGTTAAAATGAAATATTTTGTATGTGTGTCTCAAAAGAAAGTACAAATAAGAGCATAGAAATGGCTGCGTGTCTCTCAGAACAATGGGGAGTCTTCTTATGTTCATCTGTTTCAACAATTCACTCAAGGCACCTGATACTTGTCAACCCCTGGCTCAGCCTGCTGCTCCACCTTCATGGATGTTTGCATTGTTTAGGGTTCACTGAGAAATACAACCAACCAGAGATAGAAAGATTCAGCGAGAAAAGGAGGGACTAAGGAAAAAATCTGGGGAGTAGATGTATCATAAACGATTGACTCCTGGGAGTTTAGAGAGTCTAAGAATTCCCAAGATCTACCACCTGCAAACAGGTGTCCTAAGTCCCAACCTGAGCCCTAAGACCTGAGAACTGGAGACACAATGCTACGAGCACAAGTCCCAGCTTCACGGCCTGACAGCCAGGGGTACAGACAGTACAGAGAACAGGCAAAGGCTGACATCCCAACTCCTGCAGTCAGGCAGCACGAAAGAATGAATCTGATTGTCTTCTCTTTCATTTTTGTCTGTGTCCCCAGTGAATTAGATGATGTCCACCATATCAGTGACAGCCATGGACTCCATTCAATCCACCCATTCAAATGCTAATTTCTTCTAAATACACCTTAACAAACACTCCCAGGAAAGATGTCTAACCAACGGGCTGAGTATCCTGTGGTGCAGTCCAGATGATGCATAAAATTAAATACCACTGTATTCCTATAGAAAAGCCAAAATTATTAATCTATATATGAATTAATGTAGAAGAAAATCCATGTAAGCTTTGTACATTAAAATAATATATTGACAGATACATTATATCCACATTTGGAAATACAAGTGCACATCAGTAATCCTAAAACCAAAAGATTGTTTTACTAAAAATATATATATATATCTCACAGTCTTGTGCTTTTTTAACATAGGGAAGTTTTGGATCTGCCAAACTTTACATGAAAAGATGACACACAGTCTCTCAAGGGTCTCTCTTGTTATTTTGTGCCTAAAAATTACCCTACAACAATGAGAATGTATCTCAATGATAGAGTGTTTGCTTGCATACTCAGGGCCCTAGATTGATCCCCATCATCACATGCATACACACACACACACACACACACACACACACACACACACACACACATCAACACAAGCAAATGTACACACATAAATACACGTGTGATTACCTGCATATGCTTACCTTCAGCTTCATTCCTCTTTTTCTAAGCTTCACACTAGCATCACGAGGAGACTCCAAGCCTTCTTAAACTGATGTAATCTTAATAGAAACGTTTTACCTGCTTTATCTTGATAAGAGGAGCCTAAAGCCTTTCTCTTCTCCCTCGTAAAGAAATCTGTAGACTGTGTAATTGTATTGATAGCTGGGCCCCAGTTCAAATATTTGAGGGGATTTTTGTTGTTGTTGTTTTTTAATATTCTGCTTTGGGACTATATTAAAAATCCCAAGGGTCAAAACCCTCATCAAGGCTCTAGTGAAATAATTTTTTGAAAAGCCAGTAACCACCAGAGCAACAGCCGCGGCAAGAGAGTTAAAAGCTCTTTGGCATGTTTATCGCTGACCTTCATCTATTAACTTCAAGGAAAGGTAATGAAACTTAAGCTCCAGAGAGATGATATTATCTACTTCTTGATAAAACTGCTTAATGAATAAGTAATGAGCAAAATTCTTAAAGAAAATGAAACTCCTGGGGAGTCTTCGGGAAAAAATTTAACATTGCAATTTGGGGATTTGTTTACCTCATAACTATGAGAATGATAATTAGCCCACAGTTTCTGAGCTAGGAGGCTTCTTCATCACTAAATAATTTACTACAAAGAAAAACTCCTACCATGGAAGTCTGCAATGACCAGCAAGAGTTCAGTATGAATTTCTAAAACATTGGCTGTGGTGATTTGAATGAGAATGCTCCACATAGACTCATTGGTATGAATGCTTGGTTCCCAGTCAGGAACTGTTTGGGAAGGATTAGCAAGTGTGGTCTTGTTCAGGAGGTGTGTCACAGGGGTGGGGAGGTGGGCTTTAAAGTTCCAAAAGGCCAAGCCATTCCTAGTCAGCTCTCTCTCTGCTTCCTGCTTGTGGATCAGACGTAAACTCTTAGATATTGCTCCAGTGCCATGCCTGCCCATGTGCTGCCATGCTCCACACCAAGATGGTCGTGGATTCTAACCCTCTGGAATGATGAGCCCCACA
Source organism: Peromyscus eremicus (assembly GCF_949786415.1). NCBI lineage: Eukaryota > Metazoa > Chordata > Mammalia > Rodentia > Cricetidae > Peromyscus > Peromyscus eremicus. The sequence continues at coordinate 118,439,444 of NC_081418.1, read as the reverse complement.
ATAAGTGCTTTCTTTTATAAGTTACCTTGGTCGTGGTGTTTTGTCATGGCAATAGAAAAGTAACTAAGACACGTGCTTTACCTGGTCATTAGGACACTCTTGTCACACAATCAAACAGTACAGAACACACTAGGGAAAAGTGTACCATAGAACGGAACCGAGCAGAAGTGATAGACATCTCTTCATTCAAAATGATCTGTGGCGTCATGAAAATGATAGACAGCATTATCTCCAGTGACAGAGCCTAGTCTGTATGTGTGAACCTGTTTATGCTTAGGGAGAACAGAGATTAAATGAGAATGCTTATTAATCCCATGCTTAAACTTCATTAAAATATCTTGTAACTCCCCTAACCATTGCTTACATAGGAAATGTGGAATTCTTTCCTTAATCACTAGTTTCTTATTAGTGTGTGTGCCATAATGGTTGTTTGATGGTCAGAGGACAACTTTCAGGAATCTATCCTCTAATTCCACCTTGTGTCCTTGGGATTCAACTCATTTTGCCAGACTTCTGTGGCAAGCTCTTTGGCCTGCTGAGTCATCTCATCAGCACCAGAAATGTGGAATTCTTCTAGAGCCCAAGACCCAGGCATACCCTACCTTCACATCTCTACTTTACACTGGTTTTCAACCATTCCCCTCAGGATAGAGTAAATCTTAAAGGCTAGGGGGATGCGTTCAATTTTTAATTCTATCATTAATTGTGCGGCTATGGATATAGTAATGAAATTTATTTTAAACTCAATTTCTTTGTCACGATAAAGGGGCCTGTTCACTATAGGTTTTAACAAAGATGAAGGGAAATCTGTGTTAAGAACTTGGGTCAGTGCCTGCCATGGAGTAGGCGTATGTAAGAGTAAAAGGAAGGCAGACTGGAGGTGTGCAGCTGTGATTTTCCCTCCATGGCTCCTGCTGTCAGCTAGTAAATGGCTCCCACGCTCATCAGTAGGAGCTCTGCTAAAATAAAGTCGCTCTGTGTAAACAGTGTCCCTGTGTGGTCATCAGACAATGCACAGGCAACTTTCTGTGCGCTAGATCACATAATAGACTCTGATGAAATTGACACTTCACCTTGCTATTTCTGGGCACCATTCCGATGCAATCTCAGAGTATGTTAAAAGTAGAACCCCTGGAATGCTTGTGTTGGAAAGGATGGAACATCCTAGGGCTCATACACTGTAAAAGCAGGACACGACCCCTCTCCCATCTTTGGTTTCCAGCCTCAGAGACCAAGGGACTAATTCTCACTGTGATGCTTGCTTAGAATTCAGGGTCCTTATTTTTTTCCATCCTATAGCTGCTGTGTCTGTTATATCTAAAAAGTAGATTTGAGGCATTTCTGCCTATTTTTAGCCAGCTTGTTACATACAATTCCATAATCTTCTTCCAGGGGTGTCTTTGCTTGAGATTTTCATGGCTTAATGTTTAAACCTGCAAGAGACGTCCTAACAAAGAAAGTTTAGGCTGGAAGCATGGCTGGGAACAATGGAAGTTGTGCCTGGATTCTCCTTTCAAAACTTTCCTTTTTTTTTTTTTTTTTTGTTTTCTTTTGTTTTTTTCTCGAGACAAGGTTTCTCTGTGTAGTTTTGCACTTTTCCTGGAACTCACTCTGTAGCCCAGGCTGGCCTTGAACTCACAGAGATCCGCCTGCCTCTGCCTCCCAAGTGCTGGGATTAAAGGCGTGTACCCCTACCTCCCGGCCCAAAACTTTTTATAATCATATTTGTGCTGATATCATATATTACTTGAGGCTAGGTAGCATATAAAGAAAAGAGGGTTCTTTTAGCTTACAGATCTGATGATTGGGAAGGCCAAACAGGGATGGCTGCATCTGGTAGAGCATCATGCTGCATAATACCATGGCAGGTGGCCACATGAGGACAATGCACGCCAGAGAGGTCCCACACTTGTAGAAGTGGGAGCAGACAGACATCAGGGCTGACATGATTTATGGCAGCCTGCTCATATTCACTCAAGAATATGCTAGCCTCCCCCAAACACTTTCATCCTCTTTAAAAAAAAAAAAAAAAACCTACCCTACACTGCATCAAATTTTAGGACTAGGACAAACTATATCCAAACCATACATAGCATCTGTGGACCAGAGTTCTCTGGACCAATTACACAGACATGACAGTTGCTCAGACTGTATGACTTCAGAGGCTTAGGGATTTCTCCCACATTCGAAAGTGTCCTCTGTCTTGGGAAGGTCATGGATCAGTGTGAGACCCAGCATACAAAGGTATTAGAGATTTATTGTGCAAACAACACCGAATATATCTAACACTAACTACTAAACTGTACTCTTAAAAATAAATAAGTGGTTAAAAAATGGGATACATATCTAAACAGAGAATTCTCCACAGAAGAATCTCAAATGGCCAAGAAACACTTGAAGAAATGTTGCACATTCTTAGCCATCAGAGAAATGCAAGTCAAAACGACTCCAAGATTCTACCTTACATCTGTCAGAATGGCTAAGTTCAAAAGCATGAGTGACAGCTCATGCTGAGAAAGATGTGAAGCAAGGGAACACTCCTCCATTGCTGTACAGTCACTTTGGAAATCAACATGGCAGTTTCTCAGAAAATTGGTAATCAGTCTACCTCAAGACCCAGCTGTATCACTCCATATACCCAAAGAATGCTCAGTCTACCACAAGGACACTTGCTCAACTATGTTCATAGCATCTTTATTTGTAATAGCCAGAGCCTGGAAACAGCCTCAACTAAAGAATGGATAAAGGGAATGTGGTACATTTACACAATGAAGTACTACTCAGCTGTTAAAAACAATGCAGACAAATGGATGGAACTAGAAAAAAAAATCATCTTGAGTGAAGTAACCTAGACCTGGAAATACAAACATGGTATATATTCACTTATAAGTGGATAATAGCTATAAAATAAAGGATAACCATACTACGACCCACAGACCCAGAGAGTTAGGTAACAAGTAGGGCTCAGGTGAGATGCTTGGATCTCCCTGGGAAGGGGAAATAGAGTAGATCCCGTGGGTGGACTGGGGGTGGGTGGGGATGGGAATATGAGGGATCAGGTTGGGAATGAATGGAGTGGGAGAGTACTGGAAGAGATGACTGAAAAAGGGAGGGGGCATTTCAGGTGAAGTAGAAACCTAGTGCAAGGGAAATTCCCAGAAATCTACAAGAATGACCCCAGGTTAGAGTCATCAGAATAGGGGATATGTAGCCTGAACTAGCCCATCTCCTATGACCAGGCAAGACTTCCAGTGGAGGTACTGGGACACCAACCCAGCTACATAATCTTTGACCCACAGTCTGTCCTGACTATGAGATATGCTGGGGTAAGGGTGGCACAGAGATTATGAGAGTGGTCAATCAATAACTAGTCCAGTCTGATACCCATGCCACTAGAGTAAGCCCAGCTCTGACACTGCCTGGAGTGCAAGAACCCAGAGGCTGGATGGCCCAGAGACCTAGGATAGAACCAAACACAATTGGCAAGGAAGAAAAAAAAACCAGCAATGTAATGATACCTAATGAGATTCTGCTATACTCATAGATTGGTGCCTAGCCCAATTGTTATCAGAGAGACTTTATCCAGCAACTGATGGAAATGGATGCAGAGACCCACAGGCAAACATTAGGTGGAGCTTGGGAACCCTGCAGAAGAGGGGGAGGAAGGATTGTAAGAGCCAGAGGGGTCAAGGACATCACAAAAAAAACCCACAGAATCAACTAACCTGGGCTCATAGGGGCTCATAGAGACTGAATCAACAACCAGGGACAATGCAGGCATGGGACTGACTTAGGCAATCTGCACATGTTACATACAGTTGTGTAGATTGGTCCCCTTGTGGGACTCCTAACATTGGGAGCAGAAGCTGTCTCTGACTCTTTTGCTGGCTTTTGGTACCCTATTCTCATTCTGAGTTGCCTTGTCCAGCTTTAATAGAAGGGGAGGTGCCTAATCTTATTGCAACTTAATATGCCATGTTTTGTTGATATCCAAGGCGGGGAGGAGGAGTGGATGAGGGGAGGCAAAAGGAGGTAGGGGGAAGGGATGGAAGTAGAGAAGGAAGAGAAAACTATGGTCAGGATGTAAATAAATAAATAGAATTTTAAAACTATGAGAAAGAAATTAATAGATAGGGTGGGAACTGGGGGGTGGTTCAATGGGTAGGAACATTTGCTACCCAAGTATTGAGAACCTGAGCTCACATTATAGCATGGTGGTAGTTTGGATAAGAATGACCCCATAGGCTCATATGTTTGAATGTTTAGTGTGGTGTTTTGAAAGAAAATGGCCCCCAAAGGGAGTGGCACTATTAGGAGGTGTGGCTTTGTGTAAGTGTGGTCTTGTTGGAGGAGGTGTGTTACTGTGGAGGTGGGCTTTGAGGTTTCATATATGCTCAAGCCACACCCAGTGAGTCAGTTCACTTCCTGTTGCCTGTGAGTTAAAATGTAAGAACTCTCAGCTCCAGCACCATGTCTGCCTGCATGCTGCCCTGCCTGCTGCCATGACGATACTGGACTAAACCTAGGAACTGTAAGCAAGCCACCGCAATTCAATGTTTTCCTTTATAAGATGTTTATGATGTTTTTTATAAATGTTTACAATGTTTTATAAATGTTTTCCTTTATAAGTTGCCATGGTCATGATGTTTCTTCACAGCAATAAAAACCCTAAGACACTTAGTCATCAGGGAGTGGCACTGTTTCAAAGGATTAGGAGGTGTGGCCTTGTGAGAGGAAATGTGTCCTCTAGAGATGGGTTTTGAGGTTTTTTAAAAAGGCCGAAGCCAGGCCCAGTGGCTCTTTCATCCTGTTGCCTGCAGATCTGGATGTAGAACTCTCAGCTACGTCTCTAGCACCATGTCTGCCTATGCCACCATGCTTCCCACCTTAATGAAAACGGACTAAACTTCTGAAACTGTAAGCGAGCCCCAATTAAATGCTTCCTTTTATAAGAGTTGCTGTGGCCATAGTGTCTCTTCACAACAATAGAACAATAACTAAGACAAGCACCCACATAAAAAAGCTGGGCAGGACATGAGTGGGCTTATAGCCCTAGATATGGGGCAGGGGACAGAAGGAGGGCTGGGGATTGCTAGTAGCCAGCCTAGCTCTAGGTTCAGCAACAGACTCTGTCTCAAAGGAGTAAGCTGTAGAGTGACAGAGCAGAATGTGTACTGTACACACATACAGCACACACACATACAACACAACACAAACACACACACACAAGCATTAATATGAGCCAAACATAGTAGCATATGCCTGAAATGCCAGTGCTTGGGAGACTGAGGCAGGAGCATTGTGAATTTGAGGTCAGCCAGTAATTTGAGGGCTACCCAGTAAATATGAGATCTACATCTATCTGTTACAGAAAACCCAAGGTAAAATAGTAATTGTATACTATGTGTGTCGTATCACAATTTTTTAATGTCTGTGTGTTATTTAGAGGTTCATGGATCTCTTCATAACAGGTACTCTAAGCCTCTCCAAAAATGTACTCATGGGAGCTTTATAAGCTTTACAGCCTATAAAGATTTTGGATTTCAGGTTCAAAGCATCGGAAACAGCTCAGTTCCCTTTCAACTCTCACACTCTATGATTTAACTGGATAGATCTGAGCGGGGAAAGAATATTTGCAGTTGGGAGGAGATGGAACCTATGAACTCCATGCTCTGAAAACCTGCCCCACCCCACCCCCACCTTCCCAGCTGTCAGCCTCTGCTTTTCATCAGCAATAAAACTTACCCAGAGACATTTTTATCATGTCCTGCTGGAACAGATCAAAAACGTATATATCAGGTGGATTTACTTCCATATATTTTCAATGAGTTGACAGTCTCTTCTTAACTGAAATATGGCCAGGGTGATTTCATCATGGTTGTAATGCAGCCCACTTTGTGCATCCGAATGATAAATGGCTGATCCGCACATTGGTAAATAAGGAAACAGACATCGGCGGCACCACGTCGTTAATGTGAATCAGTTTTATGTGATGTGCTGGACATCCTAGAGCTTGGAAAGAGATTACAGCACATCCACTGGCTCCTGTGGGTGTTTAAGCCCTTGTGCTGCCTGCTATTGGTTTGTCTGTTAGGAAAACAGGTCTCAGGTTATTGTGTTAAAGAGTTATTCTCAGGAAACTCAGACATCTGGTTCCATCCCTTAGCGTAGCATTTGGGGAGACATGGGTTAGCTTTGCTGGAGGCTGTGTGGATATCTGAGATCACAACTTCAAGCTAATCACTTTACAAATGTCTGAGATGGGTTTTATGGACTCCATATGAGCCAGATTCAATGTATTGTTACTCCTGGAATTTAAAAACATCAAAGGCTATGCCTATCTGCAATGTCTTCTCTTTTGAGGATTTGTATGTCCTCTCTTTCAAATAGACCAAGTAGATTGAGTATTGTTGTGAGACGGTCATAATTAGTTGTCAAGCTGACACACCTGGGAAGAGGGAACATCAATAGAAGAGTTATCTCTATCAGATTGGCCTGTGGCCATTTGGGGGTGCATTTTCTTAATTGGTAATTGATTTAGGAGTGTCCAGCCCACTATAATCCATAGCATCCCAAGGTGTATAAAATCAGCTGAATGTAAGTCTGGAAGCAGGCCATGAGCATCATTCCTCCTTGGTTTCTGTTTCAGTTCCTACCTCACATCCCTCCCTGCCTTGAGTTCCTGCCATGGCTTTCCTGGGTGATACACTACAATCTCTAAGCCAAATAAACCCTTTCTTTTCCCCAAAGTGTGTGTTGCTCAGTATTAAGGTCTGTGTCATGGTATTAATTAATACACAGAGATCACTTTCTAAATCCAGCTTAGAAACAAACAAGCAAAGCCCATAGCAAAGTTTCCTCTTAAAATCTCCAAAAAAGATTGGGGGCATATGGAAAACCAGTATTTCTTCCTCAAAATGTCTACCATTACCCGTTTCCCTACAAGTTGAGCTGGGCTGTGGTCATGACGTTGACTGAGCACTATATGGATTGGCAGGCTTTTTGCTTTCCTATTTGGCAGGGAAGAGGAAAAGGGACCTGGGTAGGGTGGTCCTCAGGGCTATGTCTCTTGTGGAAGCTATACTTGGTCTAGTCCAAGCTGTGTCCACTTTTGTCAGCTAGGTTCACTATGGGAGCATTTCCGTAAACACTAGTGTTTAAAGAGCTATGTGTGTATTGCAATGTGTCATAAGACCAAGCCCTAAAGGCTGGCATCAATACAAGGTCTAACAGGTCATTTTTATCTCCATCATGGGCTCTTCCAGAACACATGCCCAATTGAATAGAGTGGCAGATGAGGTAGCCTATTGTGTATATATTTAAGATAGTTTGTTGATATTTAGTATTTTATCATTTGCTAAATACTTTTTTTAAAAAAAATTTAAATAGCCTCGTTTTTGGTTTCACTCCATGCAAAGTAGTATATTTCAGGCTGGATTGTGAAACTGCTGTAAAGGAGGCAGTCCTATGTAAGAGTTGGCTCACTGGGAAACTAGAAGTTGAATAGGGCCTGGAGGAAGGTGAGGATTAAATATGCAAAGATAGAAAGACTCTCTGCCAGAGGACAGGACCAGAAAAGGCTTGCGGGTGGCTACAAGTTGCATGCATCAAAGTAACACACACAGCCTGTCTGTAGGCAAAGGTACAGATGTTTGGAGCAGGTAATTGCAAGGCTCGATGGCCACACTGTTTTTTTTTAAATTATTCTGAAGAGAATGCCTGGAGTTTCCCTTAGTTTTTCAAGTGAAAGAGATGTGATGAAAGGAAGAGCATCTAAATCTTAGAAGCATTAGAAATAGCAAATCAAGGAGTCTGATGGACAAGAAGCACAAATCGGAGCTCATCAAGGTGTAGGAAGTTGAGGGTGCTGGGGAGATGGCTTAACTGTTAAGAGTGACTATTCAGTTGCCTGCACCCACATTAGGCATCTCATGAGCCTGTAACTTCAGCTCCAGGAAATCTGATGCCTGCTTATGGATTCCAAGGGCACCTGCACTCGTGTGGCATACATTCACACATGTACATATCAATAAAAATGTGTTTTAATAGATGTAAAAAGGAAAGGCAAAGAGGAAGAAAAGATATTCTGTGGAGAGCAAATCTGCACACTTACCAGTTAGCTTCACACTAGGCCGAGGAGCTCATGAAGAATGGGAGAGAGGTTAAGTTTCTGTGTGTTTGTCTCCCCAGCTAGATTTTTGTGTCCCCGCAGAGGAGGGTCTCTGCATTTCTGTCTCCTCAAGTGTCAGTGTGCTCCTTGGATCAAATCAGAAGCTAAACAAATGCTCGTAATTTCTCCACCTACTCCCCACCCACACATTAATTTTTTTTGTCTGTTGCCAGAAACTGCTGTTTAGAGCTGGGAAGACGATAGGTCAGCATGACCAAGAAACTGAAGACTTTTTCTTTCTGGGTCATATTAACATGGATGACCAGTTAAACAGAAAAATGGAGAAGGACATTGCTAGCAGACTGGAAAATTGGTTTGCCGTGTAGGTAGCAGCTTGAAGGATTTCCATGCTTTGTTTTGCTGGGTTATTGCCTTTTAGTGGTTTGAAGAATAGAAAGCTCTGAAGTGGTCCTTTGATCCCCCTTTTTAATGTTATGAGATTCCTCGCTGCTATGGCTAGATTTTCAGGCTCTTTGCTTACAGCTTTCTGAGGTCGGGGGATCGGTGCTCTGACATGCTTGGACTGTTCTCACTGTTAAAAACTTCAGCAGCTATTAGCTTTCTCTGTGTTTTCTGTGTCACACAAGCAGACACACACACACACACACACACACACACACACACACACACACACAGCCTGTCCGCTGCCATCTTATGTTTATGTGCGTTTGAAAACCTGAGGTTACTTTAAAAATCAAATAGAAACTATTTGAAAGTATCTTTGGAGATTTGATTAACATGTCACCCACATGCAACAGAAATCACATCAAGGTCAAATTCAAGCCTAATTAGAGATGAAAAACTTTCCATTTCTTTGTTTCCATTCTTTATTTCTTTCTTCCTTTCTTTTCTTTCTGAGACAGACTCTAGATACACAACTCAAGCTGGCCTGAAACTTGCAATCCTCCAGCTTCCATCTCTAGAGCACTAGAATTATAAGGAGTGCAGTATTGTGCCTGGCTTTCACACAAAACAGTAAGCTGAAATTTGACATTTGCAATATCTGTCCTTAGTCACCATGGCAATCCACACAGCCAAAGGGACATGGAAGAGTCGGGTGAAGGGTGTCGTCTCATGCTTTGGTGCTTCTAGGTTTATCATGTCACTGATTAATTCAGCTTGGTGTTATTTGACAATCTGCATTTCGATTATCGTTGGAGTTGTTTGGGGATTCAGGGGTAACATGAAAAATAACAGACATATTCTGAAACATTTAGCTGAAGCAGTCGGGAAGGAACAATTATAAAAAGCCATGCTGTACATCTATTACTTCAGGACAGATGATTCTAGGTCTCATTGACATGCCCACTTCCTTGAGCAGATGGCCAGGAAAGGAGCAGAGAGTAGAAAGCGTTCGGCAATTTTGAGTTCACTTTTAACATTAGACCCCAGGATGGAATGCACAATGAGGTGTTATGCCATCTCATGCAATAATGGTCTGCGGTTGTCCATCCTATTTTTCCCCTGACGTGAGGAAGTCAAGCTCTTCCAGAGTCTAGTCAACTGTTACTTCCCTAAGGCTTTCTTTGTTGGTCCATGCTTGCTTTCTCAGCTCATTCAAATAACCCATATGAACATGATTAAGCATGAGTCCCCAAGAGACCATGGTCCCCATCTTGTCAGGTTCCCTGGTGGTAGCTTCCCCTCCCACTGTTCTCTACAAATCCTACTTTACTACAGTCCCTATGAAGACATAGCACTTGGTATCAAGCTAGCATTAGCACTAACTGATGAGATAGGGACTTCTGGTGTGAGGGAAATCCTGTGCTCTTATTAACAGAATCAGAGAACCTGTTAGTTTGCATGAGCACATATTAATCAAGTTTCCTAGTCCGTAGATCCATGATACATTTGTGAAGTTTTATCCTTTGAACTTCAGTGAGAGGCTGTAGGCACATCCCCAACAAATTTTATTTTAGTGCTGGACTCCTCAATATTTTGTGGTTTGTTAATATCAAAACCTTATTTAAGGTTCTGAAGATGATGGAATGCATAGCACCAAGGTCCTGGGTTCAATCCCTGAGCCTCTAACACCACCACAACAAGTCCTTTCAGATGCCAGACACAAGTCTCTAATCGGAGGGCAATCTGCTGGTCTGCCCGAGGGAGCTCAGCCCTGCAAGAAGGTACTTGTTATCCCCATTGAGAGCCTTAGGAAACTCAGCAATGAGTCCAGCACTGAACAGAACACCTGACCAATCTCTCCTTTGGTTGTGAAAGAGATAGAACTTCATACCAGGGATTTAAATGTGACCATTCAGAACAATTTAAACATATAAATCTAAATTCAGCCTCATAACATGTCCTGGTTGGCTTAATACCTGGTAGAATCAGCTCACAGGGTACACTTCTCTGTGTCTGCTGTGGATGTCACATCCCCTGGAGGGACTAGCATTTCCATAAGCTCATTCAAGGAATTTAGTGCTCTAGAAGCGGTTGTATTTTTCAAGCTTCCAAACTTGCCCCTGAGGTGCCATAAAAGATTAAGCTTGCCTCGTTCACAGGAAGTAGATTTCTTTTAAAATTCTCATTTCTAATGTATGTAATAAAGTATTCTGATCTGCCCCATGAGTAAAAGAGAAACAAAGGGGATAGAAATCATGATACAGAAAATATTAAAAAAACAAAAATGCTTCTCCTCCAGTTGGGATGTGTTCTCAACAATACAGCGTTGGGGTGTGCCATTGTGCAGAAATTATGTTTTCTCATGTTTCTGCGGTAGCCTGCCTCTTGCCAGACTTCAGCATTTTAGCAGCATAATGATCACTTTGGAAGGGATGAGCACCCATTATAACCAGAGAAGGAAGATCCCAGAAAAAAATCAAATTCAGAAAATGCAGGAGAATGTACTTTTCATTGCTAATTTGTTTCATAGCTGTCTTTGCAAGAGAGAAAAGGAGAGTGTTGTTTCCAGGGGGAAAAAATGAAAAATGCAAATGAGTTAATTTAGAAGCATCCTAAGATGCAAATCCCTGAAGTTCTGAACCTGTACTTGAGGTCCCTCCTGGAACGCACCGACCCTTGGGCTGGATGCATCTGTACCTGTGACTTAGCAAAGTGTGCTCTGCATAGCGTTAATAGATGCTGTCTGTTCTTCAAATGTTCTTTTGGCAAGTAGATATATAAAATGCACTAAATTAAACAACACTAACCAAATTTTATTCCTATAGAGCCAGTCCTGAATGTGCTAAGAGCCAAAAGATTTCCTCTAAAGCCACATAAAGAGTTGGGGAGATGGTTTAGTCCATAAAGTGCTTGCTTCAACCATGAAGACCCAGAACCCATGTTAAAATAATAATAATAATAATAATAATAATAATAATAATAAGAAGAAGAAGAAGAAGAAGAAGAAGAAGAAGAAGAAGAAGTAATAATAATAAAGCAGGACCTGTTGATGTACTTGCAATCCAAGGACTGGAAAACTGGGGAGGTGGAGACCATTGTCTCTCTGAGGTTCATATCTAGCCCAGCTGAAGCAACAAGGTCCTCGCCAGTAAGAGGCCTTGTCTCAAAAAACAAGATGGATAGTGCCTGAGAATTGACAGTTGAGGTTCTCATCTGGCATTTCCATATGCACATGTGAATACACAAACACACACACACACACACACACACACACACACACACGCACAAAGAGAGGAAAGAGATACAGAGACAGACAGAGAGAGGGGTAGTTCCCAAATACTTTGAAAACAGAACCTTGCTTTTCATGTCAACTCATTCAGGGATGGGTCTTCTAAAGACATTCTCTAGGAAACCCTGCTTCTGTCAACCCCTAACATTAGAATCCTACAGCTAAGGAGAAAGGCTCTGTTTTTCTGAGGTCATCCAGGTAACTCAAAGTTGAAATTGAAGATAATTTTTTGTAAGGAATACATCTCTTTCCTTCCCTGTGCATGTTTAGTCCCTGTTTTGTAGACACATCTGTGATAATGGCACGTTTGAAAAAAGTCCACTGTTTTAAATATTCTGGAAATTTTCTGTAGGGCCCAAGAGATCTGTAATATTCTAGTTTATGCTTTCTGTCTCCCACATGAATATTATAGTATTAGAGTCCTTATGTACTTGCAGACATCAATGCACCCCCATTTAGTATGATTCAACTCAATGATTTTCCCGTATTAGAAAAGGTGATATGCATTCAGTAGACATTATAGCTGAAATGTTGATCTTTTCCCAAGCCAGCAATATGTGGTTAATACTCTCCTGAGATACTGGGCAGTATCAGGCAGCCACAGCACACAGTAAGCCATGGGAGGTTTCAGCTGACACAATGCAGTACACTCTATGCTGCTTGCTGCTAAACTTGAATACTGGGTTGAATGAGTGTGTTGAATAGACTGGCTTTGTGATGTCTTCAACTTCCAATTAAAATCAAATTTAATGGAAGCCAACTCTCTGATAAGTTAAAAGTACCTAGAACTGTATAAATAAATGTGACCCACTGTAACTGAATTCTAAATCCTGATTGCTTCACAGGTCAGAAGGTAATGTCACGTTAGTTTTTGCTAAAGTTTTGTGAAAACCTGGGTCCTTTGTTGCCAGTTCTGATTTCTTAAAGGAGAACCATTAAGTTTAAACTTTGTCAAGTAGTTCAGATTAAAATATTAGACGCACTTGTGGGCAGAATACAGCCTATGGACAGCCCATCTGTCACTGCTTGGTGTTTGGAAATTGGCTTGGTTCTCTTTATTGACTCTGTGGGTCACAGTGGGGAGAGTTTTCCACATTTCTTCAGGACAGTCAGATAGATATTCAAGAGACCGGAACTGTTTCTGACCCAGTTTCCCCTTCCCTGAGTAAGTAAATGATATAAACAAAGGAAGCTGAAGATATGTAAGAAATAGAGATGAAGTGAGATCAGTAAAGACCCTCTTTGCCTCCTGCTCAACATTTTCCTGTCTTTTCATAGATGTATATTTTCAGAGATGTTTGGGAGGGGTTAGTGTTCACAGAAAAATTTAATGGAAAATAGGAATTCCCTTGCCTTCCTTGGAGCCACACATGTTCAGTCTTTCCCACTGTCAGTACCCTACTAGAATGAGTGTCCATTGACACACTTATTAAGCAAAGGGCATAATTCACATGCTGGCTCACTATCCATGTTGTAAATTCAGTAGGTCTGAGCAATGCACATGATGTGCCCACCATTTAAGCATCATCTAGAGTAGTTCTACACCCCTTAAACTCTCTGTGTTTGTTCAAGTTCGCTTTGTCTGACATCTATCTCTGTTTCTGGTGGATCAAGAGTTTTGTGTTTTATAGAATCTCATGTCACTGCAACTAAACAGTATTTGACCTCTCATAGTGTGGATTTAGAATTTCCTTCAAAATTCCATGTGTTCATTGGCAGCTTGGGAATCTAACAAAGTGGTGGAGCCCTTAAGAAATGAAATCTAGCCAGGTACAGAGGCACATGCCTAAAATCTCAGCACTTAGGAAGCAGAGGCAGGGGGATCAAGAGTTTGAGGCCAAGATGGGCTATACAATAAGAGTCTATTGTGATGAGATAGAGAAAAGCAAAGGAGAGGAGAGGAAGGAAGCAATGAGGGGGGAGATGGAGGGGAGAGAAGAAGAGAGAAGAGCATGAGATAAACAGGCAGAAATGGGGAAAGGGTCTAGTGAGAAGTCACAGGTTAGAGCAGGTCTGCCCTTAGTGGGTTTATTGAGTTTCTGGTACCCTTCTCTTTGTTTTCTGACCAGCAAGTAAGAGCTCCTTCAATCATGGGCTCCCACTATGATATACTGCCCCCAAATAGCAGACCAACAAACCATCAACTATAACCTCCAAAACTGTGAGTCAAAATAAACTCTCTTGTTAAGCTTGTTGTCTTGGGTATTTGTAACAGCAATGGAAAGCTTGCTTACACAGCATCTTTCAGTTCGTGTTATCCAAGTCTGTCCTTGGCTTTTGATAGTCTTTTTCTGATCCAGCACAATTAGATGTCCTATTATCTGCATTTTCTCTGATGTTTTTTGCTTGGTATTTTTATTCGTTTATATTTCTGTTTTGTTTTGAAACTGGGTCTTGTAATATAGCCTAGGCTAATCTCAAACACATGATCCTCCTGCCTCCATTTCCTTAGTGTTAGTTTTACGCTCATGAACCACCATACCTGACTCACATTTATCCATTCTTTTGCTAATGGAAATGTTGGTTTCTTCCACGTTCTGATAATTATGAATATAATCGCCACAAGGTTGTATTGTTCAGGTTCTTGTGTGAACATCAGTTTTCATTTCAATTGGGTAGATTACAAAAGCCATATCGGGTCATGTGGTGAAATGATACTTGGCTTTATGGGGAATTGTAAAACTGCCTTCCAACATGGCTGCACTAAGTAGTAATGGATAAACTTGCTAGTTCTGCCAGTCGCTAGGCATGCCCTCAACAAGTGACTTGGTATGGGAAATGTTTTCATCAGGTGCCTGAGCCTGAGAATACCTGAAGACAAGTACTTGGCTGATTTCCAGAGTTGGACATCACAAAGCAAAAGAGCGTCTCACAGGAGTTTGGCAGGGGATAACAGACCTTCATGAGCAATCTGTTCTCATTTAGTTAGGCAGAAATTCATTTCCCCGCCACTATCCCTGGAGGAATCTGGGCATCAGGGCATCATAGACAGCTGAGGATTTCCCCTTCTGGCTTTAAAATTCCCCAATCTCTAGTCTGAGCATAGGAAAATTGATCTGAGTTCAGATTTAGATAGAATTAGAAGACTTTAAAATCTGGGTTGTGGCAAACTTTACTCTTTAACCTCTGTGACCATCTTTGTATGCAGCCGAATTGTGATATGATCATGCATTTGAGGTCAGCCTAGGCTGTATGACAAGACCCAGTATCAAAAAATCAGTGATATGAGGGCAGGAGACTTTACTTTCACCATTTTCATTACACTACGTGGATGGAATCTTCATCAGATTTCAGAATTTGTCAGGGTCACTCTCAGATTGTCAGAAAACCTGTTTGGAACTTTTTAGTACCCAAGCAACTACAGTTTAAGGAATGTGCAATAACCAGAGCCCAAACTCTTACGTGATTGCAGAATTCACAGCTCCCAGCTCAGCACTGCTTTCAGCTTTCTTTAGTTCTGCTGGTATCTACACAGAGAATAACAAGAGCTCTGTAGGTGACTTCTTGGTGGCTTGATCCTCACCAGTTTGACTGCAGGACCTACAAGATGAAAGGTGAGAGCAGATTCCAGAAGGCTGTCCTCTAACCTACACACACACACACACACACACACACACACACACACACACACACACACACCCCAGAATGTCTGTTCTGCACCCCAGCTTCCTATGTTAATAAATGTGATTAAACATTGCTCTCTTAATTTTGGTAGCTTACCATTGTTCAAATCATATACATTCTCTGAACTTAATTTATCTCTAAAATGGTCTAGCTCATCATGGGGTTTTCAAAAATATCAAAAATAAAACAATGTAAACAATCAGAAGATGAATTCTAGTTCATTCTCCTAGCTAAACTAACGGTCATCTGTTGACCAACTCTATGCCCTCAGTGCAATGAACGCATAGACTGTTGCCAATGTCAGCACTAAAGAACTGGGTCACCTCTAGTATTTCTTCCAGGTATTTTATTATTGGAGTCAAATTTATTACCCATGCATGATTTTTGCTGGTCAGTAGGAAAGAACTAAGGCAGCCCTACCTAAAAATATTCTCTGTGATGGGCACAGTGTCTATTCTAGTACAGCTCAACCTCCACAGCAAATGTCATGAGGAAGTATACATTCAATTTTATTTTATTTTATTTATGCATTTATGTGTGTATGTATGTATGTATTTATTTATTGAACTGATTCTCTAATACAAACCTGCTTTGAGATACATATATAGATGAAGATGACCTTGAACCTCTGATCCTTCCTCATCCCTCCATATCCCAAGTGTTAGTTTTTTAAGGCATGTACCACCACAACTGGTTTGTTCTGTGCTGGGAATCAAGGTGTGGTACATGCTAGGCAAGGACTCCATCAATGGAGTGACATCTCAGTCTTAAATATTCAGTGTCATATTTTACATTTAAGTGGCCATCCGTAGTCAGTGGCTACCATACTGGTTCATGCAGAACCCCAGGAGCCTGAGAAGAAGGTAGTACAAGCAGGGAAAGGAATGCAGGCCCTGACATTTTATTGAAGAGATGGCTTTGCAACTTGGTACCAGCATGTATTTGACTGCACTTTTTTTTTTTAATTTTATTGTCTTTCTGTAGTGAAACTTGGAACTTGGTAATTCCAGGCAAACCTAACAAAAGCTTTGTCCTAAAATCAAGTGGGGAAGAGTCTCAAAGCCCTGGGTTCTTACACAGTATAATTATGTGTGCTTTGCAAACAATAATAATCAAGGATTTGTTAGAAATATTTAGTTCATTAGTGCTTAAACTTTTCATTATGTGTGTGCCTGTGTGCGTGTAAATATGTGTGCCATGGTACTTGTGTGAAGGCCAAAGGACAATGGGTGGTAGTTGGTTCTTTCTTTCCATGATGTGGGTCCCAGGGATCAAACTCAGGTGGTCCAGCTTGATAGCAGATGCCTTTACCTAACACTTAGGCACCTTGTGGCTACTCATTGGTTTTTAAAATGGTAAGAATTAAGAATTTAAGAGTATCAAATGAAAACAAATGGATTTCCTGCCAAGTGCTTCACTGATGGGGCTATGGTAGTGACTTATTGGGAAACATTGTATTTGGTGCCTTATGTCCGATACATTCTCTACAGCAGAAATCTCTATTGAGAGCAGGTCAGGGCCTAGGCCTGGTGTGTTGTCCAAGGTCTTAGCCTCTTATTCAAGAATGAAATAAAAGCACACACAAACTGCAAAGTATGGAGGAAACTTTATTCAAAGCAAAACAACAGGACAGCTCAGGATACACTGCAAGGAAGCAGTGCCCCCCATGAATGAAGACACTCAAGGGCCCTGATTATTGTTTGGGGCTTCCTTCTATGAGGGTTAAAGGAGGTGGGTGGATATTAAGAGGTTTGTTTTAGAAGGTTCTCTATTTTGATTAACACATTAGGTTGCATAATCGTTCCTCTACTGGGAAAGTCCCTTCCTGTATGTGTCTGAATTTTGATTATATGTCTTCCTAATGATGTCTATGCATAAGACAGTAAATAGGGAATTCTTCCTAGAAGTTTACTTTAGGACATAATTTAACCTTACTGTGCGTGCATTCAAAACCAGTTCAGACCAGATTGGCCTTTCCATTCTTGTACTCAGACAGAAGTGGAATATAGCCAAATCCTAGAATCTGCCTAAGTTTGATGGTTGTTAAAGGCAGGAGAAAATTGACTCCATTGTTCTGAGTGTAGTGTGTGTCTGCAGCTCAGTACAGGTGCTGCCACTTGTACATGTGTGTGCAGTCTTATATGGTCATGTGCTACCAAGGGTACTATTAGAAGAGGCATGTGCATAGCCCAAGCCAAGTAGAGTCCCAGGTTGCTACGCTATTCCTTAAGCTTATTGCCTCAGAAAGTTGGCCTGTCTTCCTGAAAACTCATACTATGAAAAGCCTGGTATAACTAAATGGGCTCCACTTTTATGCCAATCCAGATCAACTGTGACCTTGTAGGAAAATGGGTGAAATTTCTCTCCTATTAACATGAAGTGGTTCAAGTAAGTCTGCTTAAGAGGTCAGCCCCGATTTGAAGCCATGTTTACTGTTTACCTTTGGGGAAATAAATGCCTTTAGAAAAATGCCTTTGGAAAAATGCTTCTCTGCCTCAGTTTCCTCACTGTCTCTCCAAAGTATGGTAGTTGGGTTATTGCAAACATTTACATAGACAAGTGCATAAATCTTTCAGTGAGTAAGGACACACAGCATGCTATGCAATGCGTTGTGACAAAAGGTAAAAACCAATGAAATAAGTACAATTCAGTGGGAGATTAGAGACTGTGTGTTTTCCACTGGCTTACAGTGACAGCTGCTAACAGGGACAACTTCCTGAGTCCACTAACAAAGAGGTTTTAGCCCATCCAAGCCTCTCAATGGAAAGAAGCTAGAAGGAGCAAGAAGACAGATTCCGTCCTGCAGTTACTTGCAATTTGTCCAGGCTTCTTGCATTCTTTGGTTCATCGTCCCTTTGTCACATCACATCAACCATGTTTCTGTTGCTGCTTCTCCTTTCATTCATATTGACATCCTTACCTCTGTTTTAGGAAGCCCTTGTGATTATAGTGGCCCATACATGGAGCCCTAGATCCTTCCCCCTTCAAGACACTTACAGATCTCTGAAAAGTTCCCATTGCCATATGGTATACATAACCATAGGGCTTGAGAACTGGGTGGGGTTTTCTACCACAAAATGACCAGATATTAACAAATAGTATGAATGGTGAAGGGTGTGGGATCAGACCTGCCTGCTTTATTCAGAGTGGAGGTTCTTGGGGAGCCAGTAATTCAGGATAAGCATCATCCGGTGACTTGGCAGAATGCAAGTACTTAAACATGCAAAATTGGAAGCAGTCCTGGCAACAATACCAATGCAAAGCTCTGGGGTAAAAGTTGGAGGTTAGGGAAGATGGGGGTATACAAAGGCCATCCTTGTCATGCTCTTGGGAGCAGCTGGCTTGCTTTTATTCTTTGTCCAAGAGAAATGTCACTAAGAGACCTATCCGTTCTTTGAAGGTTAAATTATCATTTTTAATATCACTCTGTATTTAACTTGTTTGGTCTTACCATTCTTCTAAATAGGGCTTAAAAAATAACTTGAAGAAGTCCCTATGTCACCTAAACATGTTTTAGAAGATAAAGTATTATTCCTAATTTTGTTAAGCCTAGGTGACTTTTGCAGAAGAAGGGAGGGCACAGAGTTTATTGAAGGGGGAACTAAAGGGCTCATCCCTAGTCTCTACCCAACTACCTTGTCCTTTAAATTCCTTGCTAAGACACAAGGGCAGCCCTGTACATATTATTTAGGCATCAACAAAATCGATATTGGAAGAGGTTGTGCAAAGCACATATCACCTAGTTACAGAATTATAAAATGTTAGAAGCAAAATAGAGCAGGTTCCATGGCCTTCATTCTCTAAAAGACTCAGAGGTCCTGCAAGGTCACCCAGAAGATCCCATAGTTAATGTAGCAGTTACGACTGGCGGCCACATTCCAGAGTATACACTAGCCAGGCAGACTCCAACATGCCAAGTAGAAAGTATTAGCTGTTTTCAACCCCAAATCAAGAAATCTGACTGCAACAAGGTGAATCTACCCTGATTTCCTTTCATTATGGTTCCACAGTGTGAAGAGAATCAGTGAGCAAAATGTGAAGATTGAGTTGTTCACGCTGATACATAGGTGAAATGAAATTGAAATGTGCGTGAGGTATATCCAGAGCAAGGATAACCATGAGAATATTTGTAGCTCTGTAGAAATGACAATCTGCTGAGGGCCAAGGTCATAATTTAAAAATAAAAATTAAAAAAAAACCAAGGCCAATAGTGGCAGTAAGCTTTATGATGTCAACGGCTAGAGCAGGGGTGTGTTGGGAATGAAATGGGGGACTCATCCATAGAAAGGGAGGCCACATAAAGAAACTGGTTCAGGAACAATGAATAAATCCATGTGCTAAATTCTAAAGGCAATCCCAAAAGTTCCAGGAGTTACCTACAGAAACAATTAGGAAAAGAGTTCACAGTGTCAAAGGCAACTAGCTAAAGAGTGAAGAGCAAGGGTTTCATCCCACTGATGAAGGAGCAACAGTAAGGATGGTCCAGCAGGGAAGTGCGTGGCAATGCAGGTGCATCCGCTGCAGTGTGGGGAAGGGGAGCCCAGGAAGGGTGAGATCAAAGGCATGTTGGCCATATTTTGACCATAAAAAGGACATGCCCCAAAGGGCAAGGCTACTGACTAAAGTTCAAGATATTTTCCCTTTTTTCATTTGTTAATTTTTGATTACTTAGTAATTTTTATTAAAGAGAAAGGGGAAAGGTTTTACTAGTGGCAAATAGGTTTTAGAAATGGAGGAATCCATGTTATTGACATCATTATGTAGAGTCAAATCTTCTAGGTGACATGGCACACACAACCCACGTTGGTTTTTATGCACAAGTTTGGGATATTTTTTCTCTTTTAAATTTCCAGTTGAATATTTTAATTCATTTGAATTTAATTCACTGAATTCATTTTTTTATGTACTTTCATTTTGTTCTTCGCTGAAAGAAAGGAAACTGAAGAGAGAGAGAGAGAGAGAGAGAGAGAGAGAGAGAGAGAGAGAGAGAGAGAGAGAGAGAGAGAGAGAGAGAGAGAGAGATCACAATTCTCAAAATGTTACCACCACCACCACCACTCCCACACATGCACCTTTCTCTGTAAATATCAACCACGCCATCTTGTGGCTTACAGGTCTTTGTGTTCCTGATTTAAGTCACATTTTGAACTGTGCACACACTAAAATTTCTCATTACTTTCAATCATGAAATAAAATATGAATTCTGATGAGATGAACTTCTGCGATGTTAATGAATTAGATTCTCACTGTAAAATACTTATTGTGAAATGAAGAACAATTACAAAGATATCAAATACAAAACCTTTACTCAACATTTATGCCTTAATACTGGCTTGTGAACTGAGAAGCGTCTCTGTGATTACAGCGACAAAGGCCTCTGTTTTCTGTTCAGACTAATGCTACTTCCCTTCATCTTTGTCTGCATCATCTCCTCTTTGTTTCTTTGCGATTATTTTTTACACATTTTTATTAGTTTGCTTCCCCCTCTGCTTTATTTAGGAATTTAATATACTACTTGTGGTGAGAAATTTTATTTGTGTGTTTCATCATTATATACCCAACACTTACTATGGCCCCTGGCACACCATAGGCACTCAACAAGTATTCGTCAAATCATGATAACTAATAAAGAGAGTTTAATAACTAAAACTTATCTTGTAAATAAAAATAAATGAGAGCAGTCATAGAAAAGCAAAAATTAGAGAAATCTCTGTGACTGATGTGAACTGGTGCTTGCTCAAAGAGTTCAGTAAAACTGGCTTGGATACATACATACCTCTGGTGTTTCAAAAGATGCAGCAATTCAGGTCATGTTGCTGAAAGCGAGACTGTTAGGATAAGGCATCCATTATTCAGGGATGTGTCATTAGTCATGAGAAGCACTCTTAAAGCTGTGGTCTTTACCAATGAACTGGTACCTCTCCAAATCAACAGTCAAGTCAGAACAGCTGGGAAATTCACATTCTGATGTTTGCCAGATTCTGTGGGGTTGCTAAGTGACATTTAGATAACCGATTTAAGCCCTGCCACTGGGAAGCTCGTTACTTGCTGAGCGAGCGGATTTCCATGCATAGAAAGAAAGTGTTGGAAGTCTGTCTTCTTGAATATGAACTTCGATCACATCAAACATGCCTTTAATGACATCCAATTTATACTTTGAATTCTAATAAGTGCTGATCTCACACACACACACACACACACACACACACACACACACACACACACAGGGTGGGGGAACAGAAGAAGAATCTATTTGTGAGCAAGAGGACATGATAGAAAGGCAGAAACAGAATTGTACATAGGTTCAAATTTGACACTGCATGTGATTTAAGCCTGGCAGATGTCATTGCACTTAGAGAGCATGTTTATAGGTTCCCAGGTGTTTGCTAAGAGGAATGGCCATTTCTTTAGAAGGTTGACAGCTTCCCCTGATAAATAAAGCACAGACAATTGGAATGAAGCCTAGGCATATGGAAGGGCATGCCCTGAATGGCTATTGATCCCACTCCCTCCCCTCCCCCAACTCTTGCTTCAGATCCCAGAGAACTGTGTGAAGGGCAAGAAAGTGGCGTCTACTAGTCAAATTGAGTTTGTCGCTTGACTCTAAAAAGCATACTGCCTTGGGAGTCTGCTAAGTGCAGAGACAGAGGTTGCTTCTTCCTACCTCTGAAGATGTGCAAGAGCAAGGAGCCTGGCATTCCTTGTGCAGGTGAGATACAGGGCACGCCTTTGAGTGCCTTGGTCTCCCTCTTTAATCCTGTAAGAGCAAGCACTGTATTTTATTCATCAGTGTGGGTCCTCCTGACACACAGTCTGTATGGTAAGTCACTTGTAGGTGTGGATGATGGATGAAAGAGCACAGATTCACACACTTGAAGAGTGCATGAGAGGAGAAGACAGAACCTTAAAGGTTCCAAGGTCCAAAGATCCTTGGGACTTCTTCAGTTTTTGGTACATCATATTTTGAGCCCCTTAATTTTGTGTGACCTTTTTTGAAATACCATCTCCCTTTGGCAACTGAGTAATTTTGTCACTTGGGATTAAAAATGATTCTTTTGTAAAATGGCAAACCATCCTGACATTTCATCTTTAAACCTTTTAACAAATTTCTGTTCTCGTACAAAACTATTCATCCAGCAGAACAGAGATGTCTATCTGGTTTTATAAAACAAAGCACTTTTTTTTATAGTAAGTGTCCAATCAGGGGAACCACAGATGAGGAAGCTGTGTCAAAAGGCTATGTGACTGGTTGAGCAACCTTCAACAGGTTGAATGCACTTGACTGGGCCCTACTTTCCCCTTTGGAGAAGTGCTTTCCATGGCCCTTTGGGCTCTGCATATTATTTATCGTTGAAGTTTTAAACCTCGCTCCCACACCTCACATTTTGATGGAAAGAGAAGGCCGCTCTACAGGCCTCCACTAATTACAGTGTCAGAATTACAGTTTGCCCGAAGGTGTCTACATTTTGATCCTCAGAACCCCTGAATATCTTTCCTTACACGGCACAGGGAACTTTACACACTTGATGAGGTCAATCCTCATCACAGTCTAATTGCAAAACAAGAGAACTATTCTCAGCTGCAGCCGAGGGAGATGAACACATGAGCATGGAAGAAGGGTCAAAGAGAGGCAACACTGGTTAGCCTTAAACATGGAGAAAGAAGACTGTGGTCCAAGCAATGTGAACAGCCTCTCAAAGCTAGAAAAGGCAAGGCCTTTTATGAAATTTCCAGAAAATAAAACTGCCAACACTTTTATTATAGGCCAATGAGACTACAAGATTATAAATATTCACTGCTTAAACTTGTAAGTCATGGTTATTTCTTATTATAGCAGTCTAAAAAAACTAATAAGCATATCCTAAAATTACAAGAAGTAAGCAAGAGTCCAATACTGTGTACAGCTTACTGGGTAAGCCAAGACCCATTGGAAACATATCTACAATGTTGTTTGGCCTGAGCATCATATTAATGAGGGTTCCAAAATTTAGATTTTTTGGTATTAATTTATAAGTACTTCATTTAAAACATGTATGTATATAAATTATGTATATGGAAATACATACATAGACACATATTTGTGTGTGTACATGCATATGTACAAATGTACACAGTTAGCCAAATACAGTCAGTGAGATTAATTTTTCAGCATGCTCTAGGGGCAGGGAATTCTGAATGCTCTAAAAACACAGTTTGCAAATGCCACCCCAGCTGACCTCATGGTGGTGGGTGAGCAGAGCACACATAGTATAAAACCATGCTGATGAGAACAGCCTTTATTCTGAAGCCTTGGATTACAAAAGTAATAGTTTGTGAAACTTGAAAGCTCAAAATAGCACCTATATGCATATGAAATTAGAGTAAAGTACTTGCCGCATGAGCATTTGTACATGAGTTCAATCCCCAGACCCCATGTTTACAAGAAAAAAAGAATGTGCATGGTGTTACAAAAATACTTTTAATCCCAGCACTAGAAAGGTAGAGACAAGTAGATTCTTGGGACTGAACATAACCTACTAGGGAGCTCCAGGCCAATAAGAAACACTGTCAAAAGAACTTTTATTTTATATTGTGTGTGTGTGTGTGTGTGTGTGTGTGTGTGTGTGTGTGTGTGAGTGCTTTGCTCGCATGTATGTTTGAGTGCCACTTGTTTGCCTAGTGTTACAGAGGCCAGAAGAGGGCACCAGATCTTCCTGGAATTGGAGTTCCAAATGGTTGTAAGCCACCATAAGGATGCTGGGAATCAAACCGGCGTTCTTTGCAAGAGCAGCCAGTGCTCTTAACCATTAAGCCATCTCTGCAGACCTCTCCTTTAAAGTTTTTTTACAAGTCACTCCAGTCTAAATTATTTGGATAATTTTGATGTTATCTCTGATGTGTTTGTTCACTTAGTTAACATTTATTGGCATCTAGGATGTTAGAGCTGAGAAACTTGGCTTACATCATTTTGTCTCCAACATTATATAAAAGGAAACAGCCTGCGAGGTTAAAGGTTGATCAGAGCAATACAGCTAGAGTTTCATGTGTGTTTGTTAACTCTCAGCCCCAGGCTCTTTCTCCACTGTTCACTGGAGTTTAGATGATGGCTTTCTAAGAATATCCTAAAAGTCTCGTAAAATGCTTTTATAACTTGGCATCATGCACAGCCATTGTCTAACCTTCAGTCTGAGAATGTGCTTCCTAGGTGAGAGTTCATGATTTGTAAAAGAAGGAGTGGTTTTTTTTTTTCCACCTAATTCTTGGGTTAATACATAAAAGACATCCCACTTTCTTCAGGGAGAATGAAATGAAAGGCCCTAACTATCTGCTGGTGCTTTGATCATCTCCTCATCCACACTGTATTTGAAAACTATGGATTTCTCACTTTCTTGTCATCTCTCACATAATACCATATTATCACATTTTCAGCAATTACTCAGTGTAATATACTTAATATTAGATAAAAGTTAGTCATTCAGAGCCATTTTGATATTAAACTTAACACAAAGATGTTATTAAAATAGTTGAGAACCCAGACCTTTGCTGGAGCAATTTCCTAGATCTTTGCTCCTGATTTCAATAAGTTCAGTCCTTGAAAGGAGAAGCAAACCAAATCTCTACCTGTCAAGTGATACAGTTACAAGAAAATTCATTTCACTGTTGATACTTAAGGGGCAGTGGGATTTCAGACTGAAGGCATCAGCATTCCATGGGGATATTTGTTATTTGTCCCCATGCTAATTTTAAATCTCATCCTGGAAATGAAATGTGTAACTAAGAAGAATTGTGTTAAATGATCCCTGCACATTAAATAATCACTTGCAAAGACTGATCATTTAATAAACTAGTCTGAAAATGTGAAGAACACAATGTAATTTTTCTTTGTTAGTTCTGAATGCACTCAAAGACTGTACAGTGTCTTGAAGTTATCACGGGAGATAATGACTTATAGTAGGTCATAGAAATTTGGGATTGAAGGAGTATTTGTTGGATCATCCCAGTAATGGTGGACAACCAACCTTTGCCAACTTTAATTTGCCAAGTATAGTCCATTGTGTGGATCATGTGTACTAAAGCTGAGAATTCTAAAGTGGTGTTTGGACCTGGTAGTAAAATATGATGTTATTGATTAGTGATGTCTTCGTTGAGTAGAGAGGAGACTGACTAGGTGGTACAGAAGTCACTTTCTTTTGCAGTTCGAGACCCCTCCATTTTAAGGGCGAGTATCCTAAGGTCAGTATTTGCCAGAATAAATGAGCTGAACTGTGACCAAGCTGGCCTAGCCACTACTGCTTCTGTCATAGCATTCGAGTGCTGCATTTATCAAAAAAAAAAAAAAAAAAAGACATCCTGGAAGTAGAAAAAGAAATAACTTTATTTTCTTGGCTATCTAAAATGTTAGCAGAAAAAAATCATTTAAGCAGAAAATTTATTTGGATAGTGACATACTTTACCTAGGAAATTGATAACAGTTCACTGGCTAGTAAAAAAAAACTTGAAGTCAGTTCTCCTGTGAGGCACTATGTAGTTTAAATTGGAATTATGGTTTCAGAATTCATTTTCAAACACTCAAGAGATGTGTTTGAATGTCTTCACTATACAAGGTACTATATTAGAGTGGTGAGAACAGCAATGAGATGTTTGGGCAAATATTCCCCAGTCTTCACTCAACAGATATTTATCGAGCAGTTGCTGGAGTCAGGCCTTGGGCCCTGGAAATTCAAAACCAACTAAAATCCTTCAATAACTGAGTTGTGAGCCTGCTTGCCAATATGTAACTTCATAACTAATGAATAAAGCACACTGTGTTTTGTGTTGTGACTTAGGCCTAGGAAGCTGCAAGAAACCAAAGACAAGTGCCCCATTCTGAAGAAAGTTAAAGCATAGATAGTAAGGATGAAACTTTGAAAATAAATTTTCAAAGTAAATGCCGAATGAAGTTCGTAAATGTCAGGCTTTAAATACTTTAAAACTTTTCATAGAATTTAACACATATATAAATCAAAAATTTTTAAAGTCAGTCATACAGTGAATGGAATCATTTCATGTATAAAGCCATCAGTCATGTCCAGAAATAGAATCTTATCAATACCAATGTTCCCTTTTTCTTCTCCCACTCAGTGACCTAACATGAGATCAAGATTAACTACAATGTTGATTTTCAACACCAGATTCGTTTTTTCTTTCTTTTTCCTTTTTTCTTTCATTTATTCTCTCATATAAAACATTCTGACCACAGGATCACTCCACTCCTCCCAGTTCCCCACCCAGACACTCCCCCAGATCCACTGCTTCTCTGTTTTCCTTTAGAAAAAAGCAGGTCTCTCAGTGATGTCAATCAAACAGAGCATAACAAGATTCAATAAGGCTAAGCACAAACCCTCATATCAAATCTGGACAAGGCAACCCAGTAGGAGGGAAAGGGCCCTAAAAGCAGGCAAAAGTCAGAGGCACCCCAACTCCCCCTGTTGGGAGTACCACAAACACCCAAGCTAAACGATCACAGAATGTATGCAGACCCATGCAGAACCCATGATTGCTGCTTCAGTCTCCATGAGCATGTTTTATATGAGAGAATAAATGAAAGAAAAAAGGAAAAAGAAAGAAAAAACGAATCTGGTGTTGAAAATCAACATTGTAGTTAATCTTGATCTCATGTTAGGGTCACTGAGTGGGAGAAGAAAAAGGGAACATTGGTATTGATAAGGTTCTTGAGAACCCTGCTTAGTTTATTCTGTAGGATGTGTTCTGTTTCCTCCACCGTCTGCTTCTACAGTCCTTCCTCCCCGCTCTTCCACAGGGTTCACTGAGCTCTGTCTAACACTTGACTATGGGTCTCTGGCAGATTCACTTTTCTAGTTATTAACTTTTCTTTTGGTTGGAATTATATGGATTATTCTATAGCTGGCTTCTTTTACTTAACAGTATTTTATCTATTACCTGCACTATGAGTACCTATAGTTTGTCTAATGTCTTTGTCATCTAATATCATAATGTATATGTATACTAACAGTATTTCAGTGAGTCTGAAATAACATTTTTCATATTACTAAGGAAGTTGAATATTTTGGGGCATTTAGACATCATCTTTTATGAGTCTTTCAATTTTCAAGTTTCTCACTCAATTTTCTTCTTATTTTATTTTCCTTAACTGTTTTTTGTTGGGTGATATTCAAGGTAAGAGCTCCACTTTATCCTTGGTAAGTATACATGCACAAAAGACAAATCAACCAGGATAAAGACTCAAAACACATATACTACCAGTTACGTGAAAAGAGAGATTTCAACATGAATAATGACTAGATTGATGCAGATTTTTAAGTGGGTAAGTCAAAACCAAAGTGAAAACATTAAGACGTCTGGAGGCAGCATCCAAGTGAACCAAGATCGATGTTATAAAAACCAGAAACTTAGTGAAGGGGTGAGTTGAACTGAAATTTGGGACTCAGAATTGTCACTGGCCAGCTAATGCTGAGTTTTTGAGGGATTGCAAGTCAACTTCTGTGAATGTTGGAGATGATTGTTATGAAAACACATTGGCACCATTGTGATGGACATGAGAAATTGGAGTAGTACTCCCAGATGCCAGATGGAGAATAGAAGGTTGGAGTCCTTTCCACCTGAATCCTTAAGTTTCACTCTAGCACCCCATCGTGGCCTCCAGTGTCACCAAACAGAATAGTAGGTTGGAGCTGATGGCAAGAGAACAACAAAGCAAGCCAAGGAAGTAGAAGTATTCACTCAACAGAGGGATGCCATCTTGACAGAAGTGTTGTTTAGCAGCCATTAATAGCTAAAGCTTTGGTGGTTACTGCTCTGTTTTCAGGTTTCTTCACCTCATCCCATTCCATGTCACAAGCATCCTTGAAGATGTGAACTATCAGGAATTGGATATAATTCAGTGGGAGATCCCATGCTGATAAACTAGCCTGCCTCCATCTTAAGCTAAAAGCCATCTTATAGTAAGGGCAAACTAGATTCATTCCTGCTTATGATTAAACATCTGTTTCTCAAGGGTTGGTCTATGCCCCAGCTATAACCTTAACTACAAAACAGTTCTGTACTACTTGTTCCAGAAAATGGCAACCATGCTTTTATTTCAAAAGGTTATTATGACCACCTGTTGTTATAATCACCTGTTGTTATAACCACCTGTTGTTATAGCCACCTTGTTATGACCACCTTGCAACTGTGTCTTTGTTTCATGGGGTTGTTATGACCAACTTGTTATGTTTGTATTCTGCTTCTGTAATTCCACCTATTTGCCTGCCAAACCCCCCATTGGAAATCCCTTACTCCTGATCTGTAAAAACCCTTATCTTACCCATATCCAATGCTGATCTCTTGAACTCTGCTGTTAGGGAAAGATAGCCTATATACATGAGTTTTTTTTTTTTAAGCTTGCTTTAATTAATCTGGCCATGATTATTTGGATCATTGGTATTTCTCTTCGAATTTGTGGGATTAACAATGCATGGCATGCACAAGGCATTGGGTTCCAGTCCCAGTACCTCCTACCCTAAATTTGAAATATCATCTCCACTGAAAGATTTGTTTGATGAGGAAACAGAAGCCAGGGATTTAAGCTGTCTATCAGGGACATACAGCCAGGAAGGGCCAGATACAGTGAGTAACATCTGAGGTAATTCTTATTCATTTTTATCCGCATGATCAAATTAAAAAATAAAGATGATTTATTGTAAAAAAAAAAAAAAGAAGCACTAAGAGATTATGGTGAATGAGAAATGAAATTTAACAAGAGGTCTCCTCACTTAAGGGAAATTTTACAGTAATCAATACTTTGTGGTCACATGAGCTCATATAGACATGACATCAACATATTTCCTCCTTGACTATTTGTATAGTCTTTATTCACTTTTCCTTGGTATTCCAAGAGTCTTTGTTAGCATGTGAGAATAACCACAGACTCTGTTGATATAGATTATGTTTCCCGACAGCTTTTGTTTTCTGCACTTACTGTTGCAGACAATAGCCATCTTTGAGTGAGAACTTCTTCCTCTGCTCTAGAATCAAAACTTGAGCCCAGTCTGGTCCCAGTGCATGTATCAGTAGTTTGTTCATTGCCATTGTGTTTGACCACAACTCATCTGAGAACAGGCACACTCATAGCTTCCCCCCAACCCCCTTTTTAACCAATAATTGTGATCTCCCCTTTTTTTAAATCTGTGAAGGCTGAGCAGTATATGAGAGAACTCATTTGCTCTTTTGTGCTCTGTAGAAAAAGGTGAGGCAAAAAAAAAACAAAACTTCTTTTAAAAGTTCCATTAGTGTGTTAGGTCATGAACAAAATCATGGACAGTGAAAGAATTCAACAAGTCAATATCTTGGTAGAAAAGGACATGTTTTTGAATGCACTGTAAGAAATAACAGTAGCAAGAGTAGAGTCAGAAGAACTCTCTGCCCCAAGACTTTGAGGCTGTGGGTTTTTATCTGGGACCTAGCTTCCTTTTGGATTGAGTTCTCACCACCTAATTCCTGCCATGCAAATGAAGGCATATCTGATTGGTCAATGTTTAATGTTTGGCAGTGCTGGGTTTGTAGTTAATATGCATGGCCACACTCACTCACATCATTCCTCTGCTTGTGATGCGGCTGGAAAACAAATCCTGTTTTTCCATTATGGAAAGCTCAAAAATCTGGAAGCTTCTGAGAGACACCCCTTGCCTTACAATCCTTGGCTCCTAGTGTCTCATACCTCTGAACCTCTGTTTCTACCATCACATCTTCTTGGACTCTCACCTTCCCGCATCCTTACAAGGACCCCTCAGACTACCGGAACTTATTCAAACAACCAAAATAGTTTCACCAACTCAAAATTTCTAATTTGGAACATTTGCAAGTCCCCCTTTGCATTGGAAGGTAGCATAGTTATAGCTAGACATCTTTAGAGGGCCAATATTCATCCCAATACATACCCCGTCTCACCTCTTTATCCTTTCCTACAGTTTCCATGGAAGAAACTCTTCTTCATACACTGCCTGTTTTCCCTGTCCTATACTAATTCCCTTCACTATGTTCAGTGGTTGTGGGCAGCTTCTCTTTGGAGACAGCCTGGCCTAGATTTGCTTTCCTAGCTCTGCTTCTTCAGGGCTGGGGCAGCCCAGTCATAGGATAGTAGCTCTTTGGTACATTTAGGCTGACTTATAGGTATCTAGCATCTGGGCAACTGAGGTTGTTAATTAGCATCAGTGTCTCTTTTGCTTCTGTCCTGCCTTGGAGTCTGGAGGTCCATGCTGACCTGAAAGATGGTTGAGGCTTCCCTCTGAGCCATCCCTTTCTGGCTTGAATTAAGTTCAACCATTCCGTATCAACATTCTATACTTACTCTTCATGGAGCATACAAAGATAAATGAGGCAAAATCTCCATCCTCAATGCCCTTTCTGCAGAACAAGACAAGCAGAATGGAAGAATAAAATGCCATGTGGCATGGAGGTTTTAGCCTATAAGTCCAGCACTCAGGAAGTAAAGGCAGATCTTAAGTCTGGGGACATCCTGGGCTATGTAGTAAAGTCAAGCCTGGACTATACAGTAAAATCCTGTTTCACAAAACTAAAGGAAAAAGGAAGAATTGGAAGGAGGATGGAGGAAGGAAGGAAAAAAGGGCTTCAAAATAACGTAGGAAATGTCTTTTTTCCTTGAAAAATATCAGGAAAGATTTCCAGCTAAGAGCCAATTGAATTGAGTGAGGCAGAAAGTAACTTTTTTAGGAAAGGAGTTAGATTATAAGCATTTTGCACTCTCTGTATTCATCGATTATATCCCTACCTGAGGCATTTGGACCAATTTCTGTCATCAGCAAGATTCATGCATGACTGTTTCAGAATAATAAGAGTTTCACTACTTTTTTTTCCAGCCCAAGCCTGGCAAAGAGAATGGTTGTGCATGAGAAGAGTGAATTAGAGGACTCTCTGCTTTGCCTGTGGCAGCATGGCATAAATCCAAAGCAGCATTGGCTGTGTATTCGTGAGAATATGGTGACTTCCTAAGTACCTTGAGCCAGCCTGGGGAGATGCCCAATGACAAGAAAGCAGCCACACAGCAAAACTCAGAGGACATCAGGCTGAGCTGCAAATCATGATTCTCTCATTCTCTAGACCCTGACTTGGGACAGCAGAGCAGGAGACCCAATTCAACCCACCTTGTGCACACCTGTGTGATGATATTGTGTTCCCCAAAATATTGCGCACCCTAATAAACTTATCTGGGGTCAGAGAACAGAACAGCCAGTAGATATAGAGGCCAGAACATGGTGGCACACACGCCTTTAATCCTAGCATTCCAGAGGCAGAAATCCCTCTGGATCTCTGTGAATTCAAAGCCACACTGGAAACAGCCAGGCATGGTGACTCACACCTTTAATCCCAGGAAGTGATGGCAGAAAGCAGAAAGGTATATAAGGCCTGAAAACCAGGAACTAGAGCCTGGTTAAGCTTTTAGGCTTTAGAGCAGCAGTTCAGCTGAGATCCATTCAGATATGAGGACACAGAGGCTTCCAGTCTGAGGAAACAGGATCAGCTGATGAATTGGCGAAGTGAGGTGGCTGTGGCTTGTTCTGCTTCTCAGATCTTTCAAAATTTACCTCAATACCTGGATACCAGGTTTGTTTTTATTAATAAGACCTTTTAAGATTCATGCCACACACCTGGTCTATAAAGCAAAGGACGTTGAGAAGATGGCGGACAGGAGAAGTGCTATAGCACTTCTAGACCCTGACTCAGGACAACCCAAGCAAATCTTTGCATATTTTCAGCAACATACAGCAAGAGCAGTAATTAGAACTAATCCACCTTAAGAAGGTGCTGATGCTGTAGAAGTGAGAAATGCAGAAGCAGAGCTTCCTTCCAGAAAGTATCTGGAATCTTTCTGCTTCAGGCTTGTACATCCTCAGTAGAGGACTTACAATACTGCCAAAACATTGGGTGGCTGCCAGACTTCTTGACAGACTGCAAAACTGAAGGCTGTAGCAAATTTTGATCATGCCCCAATTTGACTGTGTGAAAATCAAATTTTAAAGCATCTGTATTTGTAAATGTTACTAAGAAGTAGTCTTTAAGTTAAACATCAAAATGATAACCTGTGAGCTCATGTTTACTTACTGGTTACTTTTCCTGTTGTAGGTCACACAATACCCAAGAAATGTAGTAAAGGAAGGTATTTGGCCTCCTAGTTTGGGGGTGTAGTCCTTCATAGTGGGGAAGTCAGGGTAGCAGGAGCATGGGGCAGCTGGTCACATTGTGTCCACAATCAGGAAGCAGGGGAAGATGAATGGCAGTGCTGAAGAAGACCCTAGCCAATGGAATGGTACCATCCATAGTTCCCACTTCAGTTAATTAGAAACCCACAGACATATTCGGAAGCTCATCTCCTAGGTAATTCTACATCCTGTCATCCTGTCAAATTGACAGTTAGCACACTAACCATCAAAGCCTATAATCTTCAAAGAAAAGCCTAGAGTCTGTGATATATGTTCAGTCTGTCTGAGAAGGCCCCCTTGGAGCCAACAGTTGGCTCATGGCCTGTTGAGTGAGTGGAGATATATATGTATATATGCTAGTGTGTTTTGACACTCGGTCCCCAGGTGGGAGTGCTGTTTTGGGAGGTTTTGTAGTCTTTGGGAAGTAGAGCCTGGCTGGAAGAAGTGGATCACCAGATGCCAAGCCTTGAAGTTGCACTTTTTGTCCCATCTCTCCTCCCTGACCCACAATGATATGATCAAGCAGCTCCACTTGCCCCTGATGCCACAGCTGAGAGATGGTCCCACCATATCTTATCTGCCATGATGGATTGTATTCTCAAAGCTCCAACAAACTAACCTTCCTCCTTTAAGGCACTTCCTGTTGAGTCAACGCAATGAGAAAAGTGACTAATAGTTTATGCTAAAAGACAAAACAAAACATAAAACAGTGATTTAAGTGAAACATTCTTGTGGTGTCCTATATAAAGCTAAGGAATGGCTTATCCCAAACAAAGCTAAGGAATGGCACACAGGGCAACAAGAAGCCAGAATATAGTCACGGAATAATAGTAAGAGGAGGAGTATGAGGTTGATCTAGGCAGTGGTTGAGCAGAAACTGACTTGTGATCACAGCATCTTGGGATGGGTTGGGAACAGACTTCTCAAGAATGCCACAAAATTCAAAGAAACCCCATGCAAAGCACACACATCAATTTTGAGTCAGAGTTAAGTGTTTAACAAACACTTGCTCACCTGTGACTGACAGACCAGAAGTAACTTCTAACTTAGAATCAAGTGCCTGCCAGGCAGCCAGGAATCCCAAGTACAGTCTTGCTGGGTGGCTTCTGTGATGGGGCCTGGTGAAGGCATAATGCAGCTAGAGAACTACTGCCACCTAGTGCTGTTCCGGTGTCATAGCACAATACTTTGCTAACGTTTGTCAGGTCACCTGTATAAACAAACCAGTCACATAAGTCACATCACTAACAGACAACTACGGTATTATGTATTACTGGCTTATATATTTACTGTAATATACTTTAATGGCTATTTTAGACAATAGTCCTTCTGCTTGCTTTTTTTGTTCTCTTAAGTTAAATTTAATCAGCCTTAGGTAGGTCTTTCTCAAGAATTCCAGCAGAGGTTATGTGATCATAGGAGGTCACACTCCAAGAGTTACTGCTAAGGACCCTCCAGAGGGACATGATACAGAAGTGGAACACAGTGATGGTAGTAAGCCTGACCCTGTGTAGGCATCAGGTAATGTGTGTGCTTGTGTCTTAGTTTTAACCAAAAGGAAATAAGCTTTAAAATATAAAAGTGAATTATATATTCAGATTAAAGAAGTGTGTGGTAATACAATGTGCTTCTGTTTTTAAATACAAGTCAAAAAGATTTTTTAATAGTTCATAAGGTTAAAAGGTTTCAATATGCTAAAACTTTAATTCCTGAAGAAAACGTTTTTATAAATTCAGAGTAGTCTTGTGTGTGTTGTTCACAAAGTCTACAGGAGTGTACATAAGGTCTCCATCTTTATGTGCATTCATCACCCACTCACCAACTCACCCAGAAGAGCTAAGTGCTGAAAGCTTCAGGCAGGGCAGTGGCCTTGCACTGTGTGCCAGTTTTCATATGTGGTACCATATCCTCACTCTGATTACATCCACAAGTACTTACCACATTAGACTATAACTGCCTATCTATCATGTTCAGGAAAGCAACACTGTATACAAGCTTTAGCTTAGGAGTGATGGACTAGACCATGTAGCCTAGATGTATAGCAGACTACATTACTCGGGTTTATATAAAATTGAAATCAATTAAAGATGTATTCTTTGGGTTTATTCCTATGGCTAAGTAAAACATAATCGACCACACATACACGGAAACCATGCGTTTAGCGCTACCCTGTGGCAAATGTTGCTGATATGAACTCATTCCACTTCTGTGAAGAATATTACTCTTCATCTCCAACTTAGAGCCCTAGAATTTGCTTTGGCCAATTAAATACGAGTAGAGGTTGTTATGCTTCACTTGGAAGTGAAGGCATTTAGGTGACAGTGATTCATTCTCTAAGCCTTTTCCTTCTGCTGTGGCAGCTAGTGATTGTGACAGAAGAAAATTCCAGTAGGGGGGGTTTTGCAATAGTAAAGTAGCCTAATGATCCTCCAACAGAGTGTCCTGGAGAGCCCCATATCCACCTTATTTGAGCAAAAAGTAAACCTTGGTTGCATTGAACTGCTGGTATTTTGTCATTTCAGCAAAACATCAGATGACTTGGATACAGTCAACTGTTAAACATCACACCATAAAAACAGAGCCAAGGAGAAAGATGTAGAAATTGTGTTGTAAAAAGTGAGGGAGAGAGTAGAACCTTGCCTCCCCTCTTGTTCTGTGCTCACCTCTCTGCAGTGATCCTCAGCTGTGCTGGAAGTGTCACATGCCATGGAGAATGTCCAGGTGAGCCGTGGAAACAATTTTGTAGAAAAGTTTCAAAACCATAAATTGCCCAACATTTTACCATTTTGCAAAATCTTCACTACTTTGCCTGTCAAGTCAGAGATGGATGTGGTGGTAGGAGGTCTCAGTAAATTGCAGCCTTAAGTATTGTCCCAAACAATCATTTTTCACAAATAACACAACCTCTGTGGAACCTATGTAGGCTCTGGAGGACCAGAAAATATTACAGCAGCTGTGAAAGCTGCTTATAACAATTTCTTCAAACCTTGCATTATTCTACATATAACTGAAATATGAGAGTCATTAATAAAATTGTTGACACTGAAAAGGCTATGAAAGATGCGCTGTCTCTGATTCTATTCCTGCTTACAGAGCAGGTTCCCCTTTTTTTCTTCCCTCTAGACCTGGGTAGGGCAGACAAGATGTGTCTTTTATCCACCTGTAACTGGGATTTACAGTAGGAGGTGCTGAAGTAGACATCTCACAGCAATAGCTGCCAGACCCAGCACTTGCCAGAAGCACACACACCAGCGTATGATCGTGGTTTCTTAATGCTCAGGGCTTTAACCCAAGAAGCATGGTTGCTTAGGTATTTTTCCAGTGATATTGAAAGATGAAGCTATGGATAAATGAGTCCATACTAAAGGGATGAAATTAAGAAAAAACAAGATGGTGAATTTGAATGAAGGAGAGATGAAAGAAGAGAGAACCGCAAAAGACATATAAATATAAATGAGAACTCTGGTGACGCTAGAGCATTGAGGGAAAAGGGAGGGAGGGAGGGAGGGAGAGAGAGAGAGAGAGAGAGAGAGAGAGAGAGAGAGAGAGAGAGAGCGCAGCCTGTGCTTGTCAAGGATTACAATGGTCCTTTCTTGCCTAGACAGTTCTTCCTTGACTTAGGGTTCAGACAATTTGAAGGACACTTTTGAGAGAAGCATGTCAGAGTAAGAGCTTCCTTACGTAGAAACTAAATACTAGGGTTAGGGGGCTCATTTCATTCCGTCAAGTGCTTGTTTCGCAAGGACTTGAGCTCAATCTTGAGGACCTGAGTTCAATCTCAAGAATCTAAATAAAAATTTTTTTTAATCCAGGCATAGTGGTAACCTTCACTTGTAATATCATCCAACACTGCAGAGGCAGAGACAGTGGATCCCTGGGGCTAATTGGGCAGCCAGCCCTGCCTAATTGCTTATTCCCAGGTCAGTGAAAGACATTGCCTCAATACACAAGGTGGGTGGCTCCTAAGAAATAAAACTCAAGGTTGAGCTGGGTGGTGGTGGCGGCGGTGGCAGTGGCGGCGCCTGCCTTTAATCCCAGCACTCGGGAGGCAGAGCCAGGTGGATCTCTGTGAGTTCAAGGCCAGCCTGGTCTACAGAGCGAGATCCAGGACAGGCACGAAAACTACACAGAGAAACCCTGTCTCAAAAACACAAACAACAACAATAACAACAACAAAAAAAAACCCTAAAAAAACTTAAGGTTGAATTTTGGCCTACACACTCTCTGACACACATGCTCCCCCATGCACCAAAGAGTGAATTCACACATGCACAAATAGACATAAAATAGAAACCAGACACTTTCTGTATGTAGAAAATTCTACAGATAAAGTTTATTGAAATTCTTCAAACTCTATCTAAATTGATCCTGTGATAACAAAAATAGATATATGTGTGTACAGATATGCACATTTATGGATCACTTGGTTGAACTCTTTCTTCTGTCTTTAACACATCTATTCCCCTTGCTCTCTGCTGCATGTGCTCTTGGGCAGTCTAGAACAATCTAGAACTGAATGGCCTTTTCACTAGCTAGAAAAATACCTTAACACCACTAACTCACCACAATGGCTCATGCAGCTCTTTTTAACTTGATCATAGAATTGATCAATGCATCGATATTGCATACATTATTAGAGAGGACACAGCTTGGACACTCTTTGTTCCGTTTTGGACATTGGGTAATCTGAGTTCTGAGGATATAAAAGTGGCTTGGCCAAGGCCACAGAGTGAGTCAGGGACGAAGGCAGAGTGATATGGAATTGACTGGGGCACTCTTGCAAACTGGTTTTCAGCTTGTGACTTTTCAATGAGGCAAACTTTCTGGGGGTCAGATGTCTTTAAAGCCCGGATTCCTTAGTTTTCTCTGTGTGTTTTTTCCTTCCTCTCATTCTCCAACACCGCTTCTTCCTTCATAACGGATCTTATATCGTTCTGGTGTTTTCCAGTTTTCTTTCTTCAGTGAAAACATGTTGGTAAGGCATTGTCAGTGCTAAAACAATTCTCCTCTGGCGTATTTTAATTCTTTGACCACATATTGATCCGTTTTCTCTTAGAGAAGCCATTATGACTGGGCTAGTTTATATCCTGACAGTTGTATTTTCCAGGTGATTATCGGCCTTTTGCTGTTCTTGCAAGTCTCCGCCTCATATTGATGGATGTTCGTTTGTGGCTATTTGAGGACTACTGAAATTGTTTTTAAAAGTCAGCTGTATTCCAACTCTCCCTGGAACAGTCGATGTGTTTTCCGAATATTCCTTTCCATGCTTCCGGACAGAAGGGGATGGTGTATAAGGAGGTTTGTTTGCTTAAGGTGGACCCTGAAAACTCAGCCTCGAATTCTTGGTTGGGTGTGGATAGCGTTGGGTCTGCTGCTGTTCCTGCCTCGGTACGATCGTTTCCAGAGCTGTCCGCCTTGTTGGAGCCGCCAGGGGACGCTGTGGCCCGGAAGCGTAGCGGCAGCTTGGCGCAGACCCTCCCCCTGCGTCCCGGCACCGCCCTGTCCCAGGCTCCTTTGCGGGTAAACAGACATGGCCGACGAGGGAGATCCCCGGGACGCTGCGCACAACATGGGCAACCACCTGCCGCTGCTGCCTGGTAACCTCCGGGACGGGCGCCTGGCCACGGGTGGAGAGCGAGGCCCGGGGCCGACCCCTCAGGGAGGATGGGGACAGCAACCCGGGTGCAGCGGCGAGTAGGGGAGCTTCTCAGGAGCCTCGACCGCTGCAACCCTGCGCTTTCCTCCCGGCCTCTGTCTCCTGGGCTGTGGGGGATGTTGGGGCGAGGGACTTTGGTTTCCCAGAGCAGGGACCCAGTCCTGTCCATCTTTCTCCTTAGAAAGCCTCCATGGAAATTCTCTGGGACCAGGCGACGTCGGAAACCGGGTCATATTAGTAGCCATTCCTTTTCCTGCACGTCTGTCTTTTAATACGACTGACAGCTAATATGTACTAAGCACTTAACACGTCACGCGCCACGAAGTGAATGCTTTGCATGCCTTCCCGCTTTTACTGCTACACCTGTCACCTGTTCAGTACCTTGCTTGTGGAGGAATGTGTCGACGAATTGTTAAATGTGTGTACAATTTAGTGACATGGAAGGACACACAGTTGCAGAGAGACAGGGCTCTGCGGTGTGCTGATCTGTCAGCACAACAGGTATCGCTTAACTACCTCTCTGTCGAGGCCATATTTGGTGGGTTTTTTTTTTTTTTTTCAGGTGCGAAAATAATATGCTTGCATATTACCACTCAAGAGAGTGGTATTACCAATTTCTCTGCCCTGTTTTCTCTTTATGTCCGTGTACTTTGTGACAACTTACATTGCAGTACTGAATATTAAAAGGGCATGAATTAGTGGTACATACTATTCCTAGAATGCTGTAGACAACACAGACTATTGCCCCTGGCTTTGGGTTATAAACCACGCAGTGTGTTAGCTTTTGTTTGTATGAAAACCATCACCATACACACCATTCTATTTTAAGGAGGTTCACAGTTGTGGTGAGGCTATTGAGGGTAATTATAATCTCCGGTGCAATTCATTTAGGGCCAGATAAGCAAGTGCTGTTAGGGTTGTTGGGATTTGTGTTTGATTCATTGCAGTGCTGATTTGGATACTCTTGAGCTGGGTCTCCAACTCCTCTTGTAATTTTTCAGAGGTAGGGATTATTCTGGGGTTAGAGGATTTGAAGAACAATCTTGTAATGCAGATTTACTTAGGATACAATTGTGGACTAGGTGAGTTGTAAGTTGTTGAAAACTTGCATCTTTAGTCACGTGAGGTAGGAGGGTTTTTTTGTGGGTTGTGAAGAAATTATTTCAGGTTTCAGTTAGTTGCCTCAGGAAATCTGTGCTTTGGGTATGAATCTGTTCCTTGGTAGTGGTTTAGCTTGAAGGAGGGAAAAGCTGGGTGCCGTGCCAGTTCATAGAAGGCATCTTTTGTCTAAGCCACTTGTGGTTTGTGAAGCTGCACTCGCTAAAGTTTATAAAGGTAGGTAAGTCATTTTTCAGCAAAAGAGATTTTAGTGATCCACTGTGGATGTGCCAAAGGTTTAGGGAGAGTGGCGGAGCGGAAGGAGGAAGTGCATGTTTTGTTGGCATTCACCAAAGCTCCTGCATGAGTCATCAGTAGCCCTGAAAAGTCTGTGTATTTTCTCAATTTAAAATATTAGAAGAAGCTCACAGATGTTGTAGATGTGGAATAATGGTTGTCCAAATTATAAGTTTTTATTGCTGGAGAAACTCTGGCTTGCCCCTTGAAGCTATGTAGTGTAAGCTGCTTTGAAAAGTGAGCATCTTTAAGTGCTAAGGAAATGGTTTAACATTTTAGGGGTGAAGAATCTATACTGGACAAATTTAAATGCTCAAAGATAAACATTTCCAAGTGGGAGAAGTGGGTTTTAATTTGTTTACGAGAATGGCTACCATATATAACAAATGCCTTTAAAGAATAAAAGTAGAAAATGTCAAGTGTAAATTTTGTATAACTGTAGCACTTGAGCTAATAGAAGATATTCTAAGTTTGCTGTAGTAGAGAAGAGAATGGGTCTCTCCAAATGTCAAGTAAAATCTAGGTTTTTAGAGTTGCAGATGAAAAAAATTACATTCAGAATGTTTTTCTCATTTTAGTTTTGTCTTTATCTTTTGATGAAACTTCCCTATTGTCAAGAAAAACATGTTCAGAAATGTTAAACATCAGTTACCTGCATACATCTTGACATATGTTCTTCTCTTTAACAGAGCCTTATATCTAGGAATTCATAAATATAAGGTTCCAGGCATTTACTTTATTATTGTAAAATCTTTGTATTTTCTGTTAGGAACCTACTTACAGGTGGTTTGATATTTAAAAAAAAAAAAAAAAACAAACTTTCTCAATAGAAAAGCTGACCAATTTGTAATCAAACCTTATGCATTTAAAAGTTTTTGGGGGGGAGCATTTAAAAATATATGAACAGAAATGAGATTTAGTGGGTTTTGATTCTTAGTTTAGGCCAGTGTTTCCCAACCTTGAAACTGTCAACATTTCAAGCTGGAGAACCCCTTGTAATCTGTACCTTAAGCAGTACAGGGTGTTTAGCAGCATGCCAGGCCAACACCTAGTCTGGATTCCCAGGATTTTTCTAGTTGTAACAGTCAAAGATATCTTAATACAGTACCAGATATCATAAATGGACCCATAGTTGGTAGCAAAGAAACAATTCTGATTTAATAGAGTAACACCTCTATAAAGTAGTAGTTTGTTTTGGTGTTTGGGGCTTTGATCTCTGCCCTTGGTAGCAAGATTTTTTTTTTTTTTTTTTGGTTTTTCGAGACAGGGTTTCTCTGTGTAGCTTTGTGCCTTTCCTGGAACTCACTTGGTAGCCCAGGCTGGCCTCGAACTCACAGAGATCCGCCTGGCTCTGCTTCCAGAGTGCTGGGATTAAAGGCGTCTCAAAAAAAACAAAACAAAAAAAAGGCGTGTGCCACCACTGCCCGGCGGTAGCATGATTTTTTAAAGTAGATCAGCTTACTTTTTTTTGTTTGTTTGTTTTTGGTTTTTGGTTTTTCGAGACAGGGTTTCTCTGTGTAGCTTTGCGCCTTTTCCTGGAATTTACTTGGTAGCCCAGGCTGGCCTCGAACTCAGAGATCCACCTGGCTCTGCTTCCAGAGTGCTGGGATTAAAGGCGTGCACCACCACCGCCCCAGCTTACCTTTTATAATTTCAAAATAATACGTGCAGATACAGTTCTTAAATCTCCTTTAAAATGTATTTTTCTTTGTGCCAGCATTATTTTTAAATTTAAAATGACAAATCAATGTTTGTATGAAAATAATTGCAAACATTTAATTTTTAAATATGATCGCTGGGAGAGTAGTCACTGAGAAAGCAGTGCCCTCTGCCAGGTTTTAATGGAATCTTTTTCCACATTAACAGATCTTTCTTGCCTACTTATTTCTTCCTTGCTTTCTTTTTCACAGAGGAACTCTTTACAGCTAAAGTTTGAAAGCTCCTCAGAGATTATTGTGTCAGGCCTTCATTTTTTTCTTCAGATGAGGAAGCTAAGCTTTAATCAGTTGGAATTTATTATGTAAGGGGTCAGAATTAGTTTTGATAGAGAAGAGAAAAATCGTCCATACAAGAGAATTGCACATAGTTTAGCTGTTTCCCTTATAAGTCTGTACCAATTGCTCTGCTTTCTAAAAGTACAGTGTGAACGGAGGGAAAAGGGCATGTTACAGTGAAGGAGCCTGATGGCTGATTCCCCAGCCAGATGATCAAGAGGAACATCAGCCCCTAGGTCAGGTGGACTGTATGTACCCTTGATGTGAGGTGAGGAAACACCACAGTCCTCAGCTGAATCCTGAGAATTACATCAAGGGGATCCTTATTGAGGGATACTTTGTAAAGCACCAGATAAGTACTTTGAATGATCAGGGCCTCCCCAGCCAGGTAAACAGAAAATTGGCCTGCCAGAGGCAGCAAAAGAGCCTGCTACCTAAATATTGAGCAGCTCTCTGCTGCCTCTGCACAGCTTTCTTTAGAAGAATGTCTGTCCTCGGAGCAGGCTGTGTGGAAGGGAACAGAGGTGGCTGTTTTTTGAATCTCATTGTTTTTCTTCTGTTATTCTACTTCAGCAGAGAGTGAAGATGAGGAAGATGAAATTGAAATGGAAGTAGAAGACCAGGATAGTAAAGAAGCCAGGAAACCGAACATCATCAACTTTGACACCAGTCTGCCAACATCGCATACAGTATGTAATTTAGTCACGGAGCTAATGCAGTAGATGGACCTTTAACTGTACTTGGAATTTCCTAAATGCAAGTGACTGAAGGATCCTGCATATTAGCTGACCTGTTGTTTCCCAGTGCATGTAATTCTACAAATTGAAATAATGTAATAATATATTCTGCTGTGATATATTTTTTCTAATACTATTTTCTATACTATTTTCTAATATGCAAACAGACAACCTTAACTTTTAAACTTATCCTGGGTGTACCTCTTTGATGAATTGTCTTCTTCTGAATGAGTCTACTAGTAACTGAGCCATTAAGAGTATATTACTGCTGGGATGTGGGGTGGAATTCTACATACCAACATTCTGTCATATGAGTTGTCATATTT
The DNA here is from genome assembly GCF_949786415.1 of Peromyscus eremicus. NCBI lineage: Eukaryota > Metazoa > Chordata > Mammalia > Rodentia > Cricetidae > Peromyscus > Peromyscus eremicus. The sequence continues at coordinate 118,396,713 of NC_081418.1, read as the reverse complement.
GGACACAGAGGGGTTTCTGGTTAAAATAAGATATTTTGAGCTACAAAATGCTAATGAGAGATTCTTCATAAAAATTTGGAGTTCTAGTAGGAAATACTAGATCAAAAGTCAGAGTTTGATGGAGGTGTCTTCTATAACCAAGCTTATATAAATAAATGCGTGCTCTGTCTATGTAGCTGACTCTACTATTCTTTAATCTCTTAAGGTGTATTGAGTGTGTGTCTTGACTCTGTGTGTGTTCTTGAATAGTACCTAGGAGCTGATATGGAAGAGTTTCATGGTAGGACTTTGCATGATGATGACAGCTGTCAAGTAATTCCAGTCCTTCCTCAAGTGATGATGATCCTAATTCCTGGGCAGACGTTACCACTGCAGCTTTCTCACCCGCAAGAAGTCAGCATGGTGCGGAATTTAATTCAGAAAGACAGAACCTTTGCGGTTCTCGCATACAGGTAAGCGGATGGAAAATCTGCTCCCCATGCTGCCTTCTGTGTTGACACAGCCAAGGTCAGTGTGGCAGCCAAAGCCACCTGGAATTTTGCAGAAGATGTTGGATAAGAGTGTGAAGCAAGCAATCTTGTCAGTATCTAATACTACTTTCATCACTTTGTAAGTCAGACATTTACTTTTACAATTTAGCTGTGTCTGGCTCTTGAAACACTTCCATGCATTTAATGGAAAACCTGCCTGGAATCTGAGTTCAGAACTGTTTTTATTCAAAGACAGCTGGGCTTTTATATACAGAGGTTACTTTTCCCTTTCAAAACTCACAAGTTGTGCCAACACAACAGTGGGAAACTGAAGCTCTCCTTCAAGTAGCCTTTGGCAAATGAAGGAAACGTGGAAACAGGAAGCCTCCCCATCACCCCCAAATCTCTCCCCGCCCACATATATATATGCATAGTGCTGCTAATTAGCAGTGACCATCATTGTCTAACAAAGTGAAGGAATGTTTACTTTGTGAAATACAATTTAAAACTCTTTAGCCCTAGGTTATTTCAGTGACTGTAACCTCCCCTTATTTAAACTGCCCTGCTTGCTCTCTGGAGCCTTGTGTGCTAGCTTTACAGTGAGGGCGACTGCTGTAAATTGTTCTCCCGTCCGTATTGCTTTTGCTGCTTTTGTGTATTTAAAAGCTAAAGCTGAAAACTCTTCCCGTAAATTTTTGTCTTGGAAGTAATATGCAAGAAAGGGAAGCCCAGTTCGGAACCACAGCAGAGATCTATGCTTATCGAGAAGAGCAGGAGTTTGGAATTGAAGTAGTGAAAGTGAAAGCAATTGGACGGCAGAGGTTCAAGGTCCTTGAACTTAGAACACAGTCAGATGGGTAAGAAACTTCCAGCATCTTAGAGGGAGGTGGCAACTTTGTGGCAATTTACTATTTACTTGATATTTTATAGCTTCATTAGTTGTTCTCTTTGCCTTCTAAGGTGAAAGTCCAGAGTTCCCAACCTTGATGTTTAACAGAGTCACTGTCAAGTGTAAAACTGTAGAGACCTCAAGTTTCAGCTTCATCTCCCAGCCCGGAATGTGACTTAATGTGGAGTGACAGTGTTTATAAATTATTTCTGGGTGATTGTAACATCCCTCCAGGTTTGAAAACAATGCTATAAGCACCAAAAGAAGTACCTGTTGAGGGAGGGATTGCTTCTTTGGGATTGAAGAGCTCTCTGCAGCATGGGAGAATCGAGGGCAAAAGATGTGCTCAGTGTGCTCACCAGCACAGGTGTCCAAGTGGCAGCACTGTTATGCTGTTTGAAAGCTACACTGAGGAAGGACATCTGCCACGTGCTACACCTGAGCTGTGCCAGCCACGGAGTTTGGGACTGTGTGCATTGTGCGTTTTCTATCATCCCAAGATGTCTTTTATATGAGGAATGAAGAAATGCTTCTGTCTCTGCACTGTGTGAAGTTTAGAAGTTTCCTGAGGATCCTGGCGTAGTTCACATGGTTAGGTTTTCATACGATCAGAAAATACTGTGTTTATTTTCCCATTAAGTTCTGCTAATTTAGCCCATCCTCCTAAAAAGGAAATGAAGTAGAAGCAGGCATTTCTCTTATCTGGTGTCATGTCTTGTTTCTGGCACACAGGAAGCACCTGTAGTATCTTTTTTTTTTTTGTTTTTTTTTTTTTTGTTTTTTGTTTTTTCGAGACAGGGTTTCTCTGTGTAGCTTTGTGCCTTTCCTGGAACTTGCTTGGAAGCCCAGGCTGGCCTCGAACTCATAGAGATCCGCCTGGCTCTGCCTCCCGAGTGCTGGGATTAAAGGCGTGCGCCACCACCGCCCGGCTGCACCTGTAGTATCTTAAGGGACTCTGGGCTCTGCCTGTTTGTAGGGAATCTGGTCTGTGGTCAGAATTGAAAATTCTGTCATGCCGCTTTTATTTCGTATGGTATCTGAGCACAGGAAGGTTTGAAGATTTTAAGTACCAACAAGAATGTCAGCTGCATGAGGGCAAGATTTGTTGTCTGTTATGTCCATATTATAAGCATCTGTAAATATTAATTTACAAAAGTGTATGAGTCAGACAGCATTTTGGGACAAGAAATCATCCTTACTTTTCTCCTGGACCTTCTCTAGAACATTTCATTGTACAGACTCCAAACCTTTATAAGGTTGTATGCCTGAGGTCCTCAGTAGATAAGTTGCTGGAGAAGTGACTGAAAATGTTGTGGTCTACATTTAGGACAGCATTAAGTGATCACCACAAAGTGATCTGGTGGTCTGTTGTGGTAATTAGCTGGTGGTTTTGTTACTGTGGATTTTGCTGATACTAACAGCTTTTAATTTACTTCCTGTACACGTCTTGATACAGTTTGATTATCTTTGAATATTATTTTCTAGAAGTGACAAAAGAAATTGAGTTGGGAGAAAGTATGTATGTGACTTTAATAATTAATTATGTAGAACTCTAAAAGACAAGCTGGAAGTAGTCACTGTCAGAAAGTAGTCAAGAAACATGATTGCAGTCTAGTGAAGATCAACATCACACTGACAGGTGGACTAGCCTTGGAGAGGAGAATTCTCTCTAACAGTCTGTAGACCTACTATATATTAAGGCCTCTCAAAAAGACGTGTCTCAATTTGAAAGCCCACTGTGGAATAAGATTTCTTTGCCTCCACTCCCACCCTGGTCCTGAAACTACCATCACTTCAAATGGGCAAGTGAAAGAAACCATGAAGGTGGTCCAGGGCAGTCTCTTTTTTTGCAAATGATTGATAAGCTAAGTCCCAGGGAGGTAGGTCACTTGCCCTATGCAAGTAAATACAGCTGACTTCATCCACATTCTGACTTCCTAACTAGCTGTCAGCCATTATACCAGGATTATTCCTTAGCATATTGGGAACTTTAGGAAAGCTGTAGTTTAAGATTCATCTTTTTGTTTTTGTTTTTAACCAAATGACACTTCATATATCAACACATAGAAGGGTGTATTTGACTTGGTTTAGGACTCTTCAGAAATCTGTTTCTTAGAAGTATACAGAAAAAGAGATATTAACATCCTGTTGGAATTCTGAGATTTCTTATCTGTCACATCTGGGATAAGTAATTTTTAGTCAAAAAAGTTTGAAACAAATATATTACAAACATTTTAGCTGAAAATTCTAATAGTGTAACATTTTGATTTTTGGAGAGACAAAAGTTGTTTACTTTGAACTGGGTTTGCAGATCCATTTGGATGTAGATGCTCCTGGATTTTCTTTATACATTCATTATCCATCTACACTTGTGGGTCATTTTAACATGCATTACAATGTAAGTGCAAAATCTTAAATTTTGTAGTTTTTCCCCCAATTTCTTGTGTAGCCTGTTATAAAATCATGTTGTTATAATCATAAAGTAACTGTCATAAACACATAGGAGAGAACCAACACACACATATACATACATACACCCCAGGTGTGTTGAACAGGGACCATGAGGACTCACTTCCTCCCTGTTCTGAAAGCTGGTACTGCAGACAAAGGCCTAGCATGGGCTAGAGGACATTGGTTCCACAGTGTCTTTGGTGCAATAAATTTTTGTCTAGAAACAGAGGAGAGGGAGAGAGGGAGGGAGAGGGGGAGGGGAGAGAGGGGGAGTGAGGGAGAAGGAGGGGGAGAGAGGGAAGGAGAGAGGGAGGGGGAGAGGGAGGGAGAGGGAGAAGGGGGGAGAGAGAGAGAATATGAGAGAGTGTGTGTGCGTGTGTGTGTGTGTGTGTGTGTGTGTGTGTGTGTGTGTGTGTGTATGAAATGTGTGTTTGTTTCTTTCTCTGTTTTTGCTACCTGGCTATTAATGACGAAGAAAGAGTGTGTGAGGCTCACAGCCTAGAGATTTAGGGATGGAGAGTTGTATTATCTAAGAATATCTACGAGTTAGATGTGTCAAGATAATCTGTAGGCTGTATGCTGAGTTTTTAAAATAAATTTTGCTTCATTTGTGCCTGTATATTTATCTGAAATGTATAATCTCTTTTGAGTCTACAAGTGAGACTGAAATCTAAATTATCTCTTATATTAAGATTTATTAAACAATTGTTTTGAGAATTTCTTATATACATATATAGCATTTGGTCTATTTGTTTAAAGTGGGGAACTTGGAAAAATCTTAGTATTTAAAATTATCCTATATCGAGAAACTCACTCAGTGTATCTTAAAATGAACAACATGCTTGATTCTCTCTATTTTAGAATCCAGCAAGCTAAAGTGCAAATTTTGCCAGAGTGTGTGTTGCCGTCAACCATGTCTGCAGTTCAGTTAGAATCACTCAATAAGTGCCAGATATTCCCTTCAAAACCTGTCTCTTGGGAAGACCAGTATTCGTGTAAATGGTGGCAGAAATACCAGAAGGTGAGACACTAATTTCTTATGCGTCTTCTAGAACTGAAGACAGGTTGCTTTTAAAAAGAGTCACAACTGTCATGACATTTTCTAGACACTGTAGTTTTCTTGATCATAGATGGATTTAAAAATAATTCACAGGCAGTTATTTACAAAAGATAACTTGCAGTAGTGGTGAATATCACACAATTGTAAGACACTGTTGATACTGTTCTTATCATGTATGTATTAACGGCCTGTGGCTCTTGATTCCATAGGAACCGTAGAAAACTCTAATCACACATTTGGCTTTTGAGTTAAATGCAGCCCTGAAGAAGGGACAGGATTGTTTGGGCTGCCATTCAGCGGCAGCAGAAAAGAATGCTGTCCTTAGACCTTTCAGAAAAAAGCTTTGTCCGTTGTTTTGCAGCATGCTGCTGATCACAACAGAAATTGACTTGAGAGGGTAAGGTATTGCTTGTTTGGTGCTGGCAATGTAGTTCAGTGGTTGAGGTCTTGCCTACCATCCATGTTCAGGGCCCTGTGTTTGATTCCCAGCATGGAAGAAAGCCAAGGGTGCTTGTTTGGGCATTACAACTTAGGTATTCCTTTGGCTAAACAAGTTCACCTCTTAGGATAAAAGTGAAAACTGTTCTGCTTCATTGGTGAGATATGTACTTCACTGTAGGTGTATGTGTAAATACCTTTAGGTATAAAACATGCTTTCTAAATTGATGATTTCCCCATAATGAGAAATGTACTAATTTCTAAGTTTAGAATAAATTGATTTTTTGGTACTTAATAAAAATACAAGAAGGTTATTTCCATTGTAAACATAAAAGTTCTGTGAATCTTCCCTTACTCTTCGTTAAGTTAAGGTAGGGAAGGTTTACATTTTGTTGTAGGTAGCATACCATCCTAAAGTGATGTGAATTAGTATATAATTCTCATGACAGGCTCACTCTCCTTTTCACTGCTCTATCACATTTAGTGTTCTTCAGTTTCTAGAGAACTTAAGGCAGAGTGGGTGCTTGATGGTCTCATAACTGTTAAGGTATACGGTTTTACCCCATTCTGTTAACATTGATGCACAGTACAGTATGCTTTACTTAGTTTTTCTAAGAATGCTCTATAGAGTATAATTAGACTGCTTAAATACTTGCTAAAAGAACCTAGAAAGTAATGTTATGGAAACTTTGACATTGTTGTTGCAAGCAGCTTTGGTGTATCTGTACAGTACTTCCTTTTCCAAACTGGGTATAGAGATTTTCAATATATCTACCCTTATTTATTTGTCAATACAACAGTGGAGAATTAATGTTCATGATGATTTTAAGCATAATTCTTAGAATAAGTATGTCAAAAGGTAGTTCTGTCAAGGAGTGTTGTTTTGTATTCAAGCTATTTAGTACTATCACATGTCTGCTAAAGAAGTGATTATGTGGCAGATTAATCCTATCAAGATGCTTGCTCCCTACATGTCATGTCAGTATTTAGCCGTTCATTTCAGTGACTGCTATCTTTTCAGTAGAACTTATATTGAGATTTTTAATTCATACTGGGATGGTAATGGGAAGTCTTAACTATCTGAATTTTCTAAATTTACTACTTTTTGAAGTTTACTAAGTATAGGATGGGACTGTAGTTCATAACTGACATATTGGTCCTGTATAACAAATCCTGTCCTGGCCATAGGACCTTGAAATTCTAAACCTAAACTTCAGTTATGCAAATAACACAACTTGTGAAGTTTAACTTTTGTATTACTTATTGGTTAAATTCTTCATATTCTATGACAACAGTGCCTCGCTTTGTTTATATTGAATTTAGGAATTTTTAGGTATTGTCACTGGCTCAATGGGCAAGGAAGCCACTGCTTGCCTGGGGACGTGTGACCTGGATTCCTAAGTCTTCTCTGTCATCATAGGTTTGTACTCGGGAGCCCTCACTGTGAGAAGAGTTGCCAAGGCCTTAACAGAAGGAACTAGGGAATAAGGCAGGCACACGAGGTTTTAAGAAAGTTTTTAAAAAGCCTTCAGCCTTTTTATTTCTCAGATTGTTTCAGTGGTTCCTTGTTTAAGCTTAGAATGTCTTAGGTTCCGAAATTTGGAATCTTGTTCACTAGGTTGAAAGAAAAAATGTTGCTAGCAAATGTATGTTGTACCCAGGTGACTAGTAAACTCTGTTGTATCTCTTAGACCCATTCTGGGCCCAACAGAATATAGACGCTAAAACAGGGAAGTGCTGCAGGGATGGTCGGCTAGGACTTCCTGTTGAGACTGCATACTGAACTTGGAGGTGGACATTCTGTTACTTTGAAAGTGGACCGTGTATTGCTTGTGTTTAGACAGACCTGAGATCAGTTCAGTCCTCTTCATAGAATTTATTCACACTCACTTGTACAGCCCACCACAAAGTTAAGCCATACTAGATGCGTCCTTCTTCCATGGCTGAGTAGTAATTAAGGTGGCAGAGTTGGGAGATTGCTAGTGTGATTTAAAGGTGGTTATCACATTTCTAATAGGAAAGATGAAGGATCCAGGAGAATATGGTCTTCCTGGGATACAGTTAGTTATCTTTGAAAGTATATAAACTGCCCAGATCATAAAGTAATAGTGAAGCTTCCTTAAGTGTTCTATGCAGCCTCCCATTCTGACAGAGTAGCAGTAGAGAAGGTCCAATAGACATATGCCTTCTAAGTATGTTGGATGTTGAGAAGGGGAAAATGTTAGCCGAGTTAATTGGGAAACACTTCAAACCCATTCCACAAGAGATCTTGATTTCCTGAGATTCAGGCTTTGACACTGGTGTTTACATTTTTTTTATTTAATCATGGCCGCTTTCTAAACTCACTAGAATGATTGGAAGAGAGTATCCAAATGGCAAACTTTTTCATCCTTCTTGAAATGCATTTCCCTTTGTCCAAGCTCTCAGCCTGTCCGTATATAAAGCTTGCTATGTTAATTAGAAGAGTTGACTGAAATATAAAGTAAGCAATGTGGAAATTAGAAATCTGTAGTGTTTGATGCTCATCCTTCCAGCCTGTGCTAAATAAGCAAGATGTGGTTGTCCTATTCCTCATGGAGAGTAGGGCAAAAATGAGAACAAACTTACAAAGGCATCGCCTTCAAACTTGTTCTCACAGGCTGTTTTTTAAAGATACAGATACTCATTCTTGTATGTGCAAAAGCTACAAGAAAGGTCACTACTGTTGACCTTCTCATGTGTCTTACAGGAGATTCCACTGTATCTTTTGATAGACACAGCATCATTCCTTTTTAAAGCTGCAGCAGGCTGCTGCGTGGTTACATTGTAATTTACACAGCTAGTCCTCTGACACCTGCACTAAATGTACAGATTCCCTTTACAGAGGGACGTTATGTGTGTATGCTCAATCTTGATAGTGAGGTGAAATGCCAATAAGGGCTTGAATATATATATTTTTTTCCTACTGGGTCACTGGCTTCTAAGAACTCTTGACCTTTATCATCTTTGTAATCACAAGCATGTCCCTGTTTGTCATCTGTTAGTGCTGGTTGTGGTGTGCTGTTTTACAGGGGGGGAGGGGTTCATCTTAATTGTATTTTAGTACACTGCCTTCGTGTTCTAAATTCTAGTGAATAACTTCCTAAGGAAGAGCATGCACAATTTTTCTCTTGATAATGGATTTCTTATAAACATGAGTCCAGGTGCAGTTTATCCTGGTATTAATGTCACTGTTTCCAGGTGGCTTGTCTTTGTCCCATTTAGTTTGAGAGTTTGCTTTTGCTCACAGTGATTTGAGGGGCCACCTCAGACCAGGTTAATTTATCTGTTACTTCTTCTGTTTTTGTGTCAGTCTCTATGTACTGGACAGCTGTAGCAATTCTCAAGTCCCTAAGTACTGTGAGTACTAATAGGGCCTCTGGCCTTCTCACTGCCCCTTTTTACTGAAACTTTCTCAGATATGTTGCTAAGATAGGTGTAGTCAGGTATTAGCACAGAGAGACTTGTGATTTTTTTCCCTTGCACACATACTATGCATATATATTTGTGTATCTACCACTAGTTTATAAGCCACTAGAATAGTAAAGATCCTACCAGCGTTCATTACCAAGATATATTTGGGAAATGAAAGAAAAACAAAAGCTGATAACTTCCAGCTTATTTAACTAAATTCTATTATTACTTTGCTCGCTGTAGCAGATCAAACAAAAATTATCTCTGGGCCCCATGTAAAAGAGGTCAGTGGGATGATTTCTTTTAGGCCCCCCCCCCCCCAATTATTCTATGTTTCATTTCATGGTTTTTAAAAATTCTTGCAGTTTCATTTTAAGGGCCTTTGTGTGTGCTATCACTAGTAAACTGTTCCCTGAATAACTGTAGCCTCTGTGAAGAATTAGTCCTTAGCCCCTTTAATTTCCTAAACTTTCTGGCTATTGAAGTAAACCCTTTTACAAAGTAAGCCTTGGAGCAGCTCTGTGAACTGCTGAATGATATCAGCAGCCCCCACTCCCCCAGAAGGTAGAAGCCACTCAGCGCTGAAAGTCCAGAGGGACTCGGGAATTGGAGTGCTGAGTTTGGGCAGTTGCTCTGTAAAGACCAACCGCTCTGCCCCCTTCTGTTTGTGTGCTCACTGTTAAAAGCACTTTAAACTAAACATCTGTTTGTACATGGAACTTTGAGAGGAAGAATAATAACTGCATTAAAGATTTTTACAAGTCTTTTTCTTCAATGGGAATTGAGACACTAGTTTGCTTATAGGATGGGGCCATGCAAACAAAAGGATGGCATCATTTGGTGCACTCCTGTCACTGTGTTAACATGTCACTTAGCTTCTGTTTTATTATGTAAATAAATGATTTGGGCTTCTCTTGATGTATGGCAAAATTACACTTTTGCCCTACACTTTATAATGTCTTCATGCTCCAGAAGTGCTCATCTTAATGTGAAAAATATGTTTAACTTCTTAGCCAGACATGTGTCAGCAACCTAAGCTGAAACTTTTCCTTGGATTCTTATAATTTTGTAACTTAAGGAATTTCTAATTTTAAGAAGTAGATTTCTTTCCCAAAAGTATAAACCTTGTGTGCTGTGATTTCACTTTTTTGTTGTTAGCCATCTATAACATCTCTTAATACATAAAAGTGGTCAGCACATTGAACAAATGTTAGGGTAAGACCCTTCTGTGCATAACCTAGCTACTTCCCACTGCCAAATCTGTGACCCTATGCCTGGTTTCACCTACCTTTAAAATGGAGATGCTTCTAGTAGTCATGTGGTATTCTAATAGTTCTTGCTATAGTATTGTTTCCATGGCGACTTGTAGGTAGTCAATCATCTATTGTTGTTGGTAGCACATCTTTAAAAATCTGTAATTGAACCATGACAGTAACCCTTGGTATAAGGTATATGGTCTTAGATGTAAAGGATAACTTACTGGAGAGGACTTACGTCTTTTGCTCTGGCCTATTTGGCTGGACTCCTGAGCTAACCATGAATAGGAAACTGTTTTTAGGTAGTCTAAAATAGGACATTTATGCCAGGCTATATATTTTTTTCTTTCAAGTATCCACTAGTTTGAGGTGTAGTTCATGGTACTTCAGAAAGTCTATCTTTACCATTGTAGTAATTCCTAATATTGGCAAACAAGAATCATGTCCCCTTGAAATACACCTCTAAACCCTCTAATGGAAGAATTTTCCTTTGACATGATTACTGAAGAATACTTTATATATTTAATATTATATACAGTCTATAGCAATATTTAGACAGTAATAGCCTAGGTTTTATCATTCATTCCCTACCACTGATCTACCCACAACAACGAACAGTTCTGCATAATCCGTCTGTGGTTAAGTGCCCCATATTGGTATCACACATCTTATTCCTTTATACTTGTTATAGCCTAGTTTGTATAATACACAGGTACTTACCATTTTGTTTTCATTGCCGACCAATCTCAGTACAGCAATATGCCATGTGAGCTTGTCATCTAGAAGCAATAGGCTGTGTCTTGTAGCTTAGGTGTATAGTTAGACCACCCTGGTCTGTGGTGAGTGCCATTTGTGACCAGCATTTCTCAGAGTGCACTTGTCATTAAGGTGTTAAAAGTGTTTGCCATCTGTAAGAATGCCATTTCAGATAATCTATTGGTAATTATCTTTTTAAAATTAGAAAATGTTTTTGTAGGATTAATCATTTTTAGATGCTACTATTTGTAGTATTCAAATCTTTTCCTTGAATTTTCATAAGTGACACTTTTTGTTTCAGAGAAAGTTTCACTGTGCAAATCTGACTTCCTGGCCTCGGTGGCTGTATTCATTATATGACGCTGTAAGTAATGTGCCAGAAACTTGTCTTTTATTAGAATTTTTATAGTCCTGACTTATATCTTAGCAAAATAGGCTGACACATTTTTGATTACTGAAATTATGAAGAGTCATGTGAAAGTCACACTATAGCTAAGAATTCTAACATCACAATATTGTTTTCCAAACAAGTACATTTATATGTATCTCTGTATCACTAGCATTATTAAGTGATTCATCTACACAGGCTTGTGCTATCAGTTAAAGGTATATGCACTGTCACTGCTAACAAAATCACAAAAGACAGAATACTGGGATAACTTAAAGAATCTTGATTTGGAATACAATGACTATCTTCAAAACCCAATTTCTATCAGTTACTCTGTGGTTTGAGGCAAATGGGTATAATAGTAGCCATTGCACATAGTAAACATTAAACAAATACTAGTTGTATTTCTTAGTGAATTCCTGCCCAGAAATCTAAAGAACTGGAAAAATAAAACAAGTAATTTGAGCATGTATGATGTATGTACGACTAAAAGAAAAACGCAGTTGGCCTCTGTCCTTCAGCAGTTCATGAGCCTTATAAGGCACAGATGCATTCTGTAAAAATGTGTTAATGCCTGGAAAAAGACAGACAGCAGTTTTTCTGTAGAAACTAGTGGCTAAGTGAGGTGTGTAGACAGCAAATTGCAATGAGCCAGAAAAGGGCTTGAGAAAAGTCCAAAGAGAGGCTAGTTCAAGCAGCAGCCTAGAAGAGTATCCTAAGCATCCAGAGGCATTTAGAATCACATATTTCTTGGGATAGATAGCCAAGAGTGAGAAGCCTGGGAAGTTGACCTACTTGCTAGTCAAAGGAGTTAAGAGTCAGCCAGTTCTGCCTTTAACAGACATTGTACCTGGTCTCAGATTTAGTACCAGTGTATGATTTTTAAAGGGACTGAACCTTATTGTGGCTACTTTTATTTTAAACTAGGAAACATTAATGGATAGAATTAAGAAACAGCTACGTGAATGGGATGAAAATCTCAAAGATGATTCTCTTCCTGCGAATCCAATAGGTAAGGCAAATACAGCAAGTTGTGGCATGTTGTATGTGTGTGTGTGGGGGGCGCTTCAATATTAATCAGTTTAAACTAACCTTTGAATTCTGAAAAGGCATTTGCATCTCTTTTACTTTGAAATTTTTTTCAAGAAATTAGTATTTTAAGCAACAGTCTTCATATTTTGTTAATTTTCTAATAACTAAATTTGAATTGCAGAAGTGGTTAAATTGCATTAGACACTTCCTGTTCTTTATAGAGCCTTTACAAGTGAATCTGGCTCCAGAACTTAGCTTTATATGTCATCTCTATATTTGTAAGTCAACTTCATTCAAGTATGTTTGACTTAAAGGAAGGTAACTGGAATATAAGTACATATTAATGATTCCTAAGTTTAAAGCGTGCAAACCTCACCCTGTCTTTTAAGACTTTTCTTACAGAGTAGCTGCTTGTCTTCCTATTGATGATGTGTTGAGAATTCAGCTCCTTAAAATTGGTAGTGCTATTCAACGACTTCGCTGTGAATTAGATATCATGAATAAAGTGAGTAAAGATGACATGTATGTTGTGTAGATTGTAGGTCAGGCTACACAGTCCACACTGTTGAGACCAGGAGATACCTCTGTTTTATAGTAATATAGTCATATACTGGAGAAGTACCTGGTTATCTGTTCTGATTTGTGTTAAAAAGCTTCTCTCTAATCTGAAATGCTCTGTAATTTAGACCATTCCAAATTTGGGGGATTATGAATGTTTTAACAGTAAAGTCTTGGAGGGGTGTGTGTGTGGGTGTGTATGTATGTGTATACCTTTGAATAAGGTATATTCAATCTAAAAATTTGAAATTTTGTAGTCCTTAAATATTAATCCTAGGTTCATCTAAATTTATCTAGTTGGAAGTGTGATATACATTTGTACCCTCGAGAAGTTTATTCATGGTTTGGGTAACATACCTGTTCTTCCACTTCAACTTTTAGTGTACTTCCCTTTGCTGTAAACAATGTCAAGAAACAGAAATAACAACCAAGAATGAAATATTTAGGTAAGATCTTTATTACATTTAGTATACCTCTCTCAATACATTTCTAACTTACAGAATTTTTCCTCCAGTGCCTAAAAAATATACTCAATTAAGAAAATAAGCACAGGTCTGGGGTAAGCCTGTCTCCCAGGCTGGAAATATCCACAATGTCTATACAATATGTTTTTCCTCAATTTTTGTTTAATATTTTATTTTCTGACATAAAGAGTGCTTCAAGCATTATCTTTCAACTAGTTATGCTAAACAGGACCAAAACAGGGCATGGCTCTGAATGTGTGCTAACGCTGTGATACAGCAGTTTAACACTTTGATGAATTCATTAGAATTATAAAACAAGACAGTAAATCAAGAAAATAAGGAAACTGATGTGTCTGCAAGGCAGCCAACTGTCTAAAGATGAATAAACATGACCTTTTCATTAGGCTTTTTAAACAATAGTGTTTCCCTTGGATTCATCAAAGAAAATTTTCAAGCAAAAATAGAGTATCTGCCAACCTCCTGTATCCTGTACTTATATCTGACACAAAATTCAAAAATTAGAAAAACATACCCCAAAGAAGAAAAAAAATTAGAATTGCTGTTTTTCTTTTCATTCTCTTATTCTCCGTATTGCTTCTTTGTTGCAGTTTATCCTTATGTGGTCCAATGGCAGCATATGTGAATCCTCATGGATATGTACATGAGACACTGACTGTGTATAAAGCTTCCAACCTGAATCTGATAGGTCGACCTTCTACAGTACACAGCTGGTTTCCTGGGTAATATGGTTGTGTTCAGTTTTTTTGTTGACTCTTCATTTAGTGTTAAGTGAAACTTCTAGAAATGATACGAGGCAAACAGGACAGGAATAATTTTAACTAATTTTCATTCCATCAATAGGTAAAAATGAATGGGGGCGGTGTATATCACTGCATATGTTAGAGAAAAAAACTGAAATATTTGTCAGCTCATTGTAAAACTTTATGATCTACTGTAACTACAACTATTGGTTGATCTACTAATATGTGGATCAGAGGCCTTAAACAGGGACATAACAAGATGTAAAAACTAGTAAATCTTGCTATATCTAGCCTGCTTTATTCTGGGTCACCTTTTTACTTTGAAATTGGATTAGTAATTTTGCTTGCTATCCTGCACTTAAAAAAAATCCTCATATTTGACATCATTCTGAAGACTGTAAAACTAACAAAGTATGTTAATGTAAACACTCAATGCAGAATGCTCTACCTGAGGAAAATGGTAACTTGCTAACTTGAGAACAGAAGTGCCTTGTTTTCGAGGAGTTCATGCTCTCCTTCCTCTACCTCATCTATATAGCTCCAAGATTGGATTGCTGTTCTCTAACAATAATGTAGTAGAAAGCAGTGAGGTTAAGGCTGGAGCAATGTAGTCTTTGGCAAACAGCAATATAAAGAAACTTGTAGTAATAAAATTGTCAAAACATAGTATCAATACAGTATCAAATTATGAGAAGGTAGTTTTGTAAATTTATGAGGTTTCAGAGAAATTACACAAGCCTAGATCAAAAGTCTAAAATAGGTTTCCTTAGCTTGTGTTTTTCCTTCATTTTACAGGTATGCATGGACCATTGCCCAGTGTAAGATTTGTGCAAGCCATATTGGATGGAAGTTTACAGCCACCAAAAAAGATATGTCACCTCAAAAATTTTGGGGCTTAACTCGCTCTGCTCTGTTACCCACAATTCCAGAAACTGAAGATGAAATAAGTCCAGACAAAGTAATACTTTGTTTGTAAGTGTAACAGATTGTTTCCTCAAGTCAGATCTGCCCCAGACATCACTGCCTCTGATGTATGTGTATAGTGGTTACAGCATTTGACTACCAAGTTCAAGAGCACACTTGCTCAGAGGATGAGAAAGCAGTGTAAAACACAAGGTTGGATTCAGAAGTACCCGCTTCAGTAGCTTGGTGCCATTAATTATCCTGGTGAATATGTGGCATTGACAGGATAAGAAAACACCATTTGCAATGATGAGAAAGGCTAGGGAACAGGATAGGGCACCACTGCTCTAAATGATGAATGTTCCAGGAGCTAGGTTGGCAAGCACAAGACAGAGGCAAAGCAGTATATATTACTTTGAAAGGAACAAAGTCCTTTTAATTTTCTTTAGCTTGTCTGAGACACTGATTTGTAAATTTTGAAAATATTAAAGAGTAAAATAAGCAGTTTGAACAGAAAAAATAGCATTTTGTGTATTTGCACTATTTATTTGATAACGCTGTCATGTGTAAGACCCCTTTAAATAATAGTATATGTGCATTTTGCATTTAAGTGAACAGTATATATTTCTGGGATTATACCCTTTAGGAAATAAAGCAATTGAAGGGCATCTTTAAATAAAACTTACCAAACTAATATCTATGTCCAAACCTACACTATTTAGTTAAATTATGTAAAAATCAAAGTAACCAAGTAAAATTTAAAGTGAAGTACAGAAATGTAACTCCTCAATGTCATTGTTTTTTTAAGTTCCACTTCTATTTCATTCAAGCTGCAGTCATAGTGAGGCAGTGTAATCTCATGAC
The DNA here is from genome assembly GCF_949786415.1 of Peromyscus eremicus. Classification (NCBI taxonomy): domain Eukaryota; kingdom Metazoa; phylum Chordata; class Mammalia; order Rodentia; family Cricetidae; genus Peromyscus; species Peromyscus eremicus. The sequence continues at coordinate 118,380,991 of NC_081418.1, read as the reverse complement.
CCACACAGTTTCCCATTCCTTGCAGATAGTATGTATATAGGAATCTCACACAACACAGCAGCTTTGAGATCACTCCATCTGTATCCTTCCTGCTATTTATGCAGGTGGAATGACAACAGCAGGAACTCAATGATGTAAATTCAGGTACTTACTAACGTGTGTAAAGGAGTTCTGAGCTCCCCTTTTTGCAACATAACCCTGTTTAATCTTCCTCTTATTTGGGCTTCATCACTAGTGATTTTATCAAACTCCAAAAGCTGCTGTTTGCTTATATGGTACATGGATACCAAGTGTCTAAATCTAAGCTGTATCCATCTAATTAGTAAAATAAACACTTGTGTTCACTCTCTGTGGTACCTGGTAGCACTCTCAACGCTAGCCCTTCAGTTATTCCTGTAACAGTCTAAGCTTTGCACACAAAAGGAAATCAAAGCCCAGTGTAAATGAATGGCGTTGTGGACTAATTAATTTTAAAATCAGCAATCAGCTAAGGCAACATAAAGTAGTTAGTTAGTTTAGCGCACACAAGTGTTCTTTTGGAGTTACCACCTCCAGTCTAAACAAGTGACAGCTACACTTTTCTCACTGGCACTACTCCTACAGACTTGGAAAATTCAGAGTTAAACCTATATGAAGAGGACATAGACTTGCTTAGTTTTCTATACATCCATACTGAGTTTACTCTTGCTGCTATTTCTTAGGATTTAAGTAAGAAATGGAAGGAAAGAAATCCAGTCTTACCAAGACGTTCCTGTTTCCTGGGGAGCTCGTTTTAGGTCTTCTTTATGTGACTTAGCAGTTCATCCTTTTCCATTCGGTAACCACTTTTCTTCCACTGTTCCCGCAACTGCTGCAACAGGGCGCCGATTTCCTTCCCTGAAGAAATGCCCACTTTCCTGATGTCATGTCCACTCACAGGGAAGGGCGGGACAGACCACTGCTGCATCTCCTTGAGCAGGCCATGTTCTCCTTGGTACTTGAGCAGCTCACACACACGGGCAGTTGCATCTGGTTCCCTTGACTAAGTAACAGAGTTTTTCACATATTAAACACTCACAATTTCATTCTACCACTTAAATATTTATATAAAGTCTACAGTTTGAAAAATTGCTTCTCCAGTTAGTGAACTATTTTTCTGACCAAACCTAATACATACTTACATCTATAACGAAGTCTTGATATGGTTTCAATGGTTCTGAACTATCTGTTGCTTTAATCAAGTCTTTCCTGTTTTTAACTATAAATAAACCCAAGTTTTTCTCTTCTTTTGAAATTTTCAATCTCAAATCCAGTTTTGTGACATCATCTTGTACTTTGAATAAAGAGGCCAAAAGAGTCATCGGTTTTGGTGAAAAGCCTTCAACATTTTTACTGACTTTGTTAAATTCTTCTAAATTTGCATTAGCAGGTAAACCTGTATGGCCAAAAAAAAAAAGGTCAATTGTTTTTAATATAAAACCCTCACTTGTCTCTCATACCATGCAGTTTTTTAAGAATGTATAGTGTTCTTTCTCCACTGCTTATTATCAGCCCATCGGTCACTCCCTTAACTCCAAGGAAACCCTATCATATTCTTGTTTCTTGCATCAAGATGTAGCAGGAGGCTGAGGAGCTGTGGTCACATCAAGTGCACAGCAGATGCCTTCTCAGTCACGCTCCTGTCTGCACCCATTCCCTACTTAGTAATTTTGTGTTCCTGTTTGGAATATATTAGCTATAATTACTGACTTCGTTCCTACATATTAAGTATTCTTGTAGAAGTGCTAACTAGGTCTAACTGCTATTATTTCCAACCCTTTGTGATGATAAACCCACCCAACCTGCAAAGCCAGTAAGTGGCACAGCTTCAACAAATCCAAGTGTTCACTCTGCACTATTCCTACCCATAAACTGTCCTAATCCTTAATCCAGAGTTTATCTTAGAATTGCATTTCCCCACGTAAAATTCCTTAGCTATGTAACACAAAACATTTTACCTCATGTACTTTAAACTAGGTATTTTGTTGCTAGAAATTCATACATAACTGTATAACCTCACCTATGTGAGGGGCCACATCAAGATCATAGATCAGATGGATCAAATGGTTTACATGGTCACCAGTAAGAATTTTCTTCAGTTCTACCCAAATCCTCTCTCCTGATATTCCAGCCAAACCTTTGGCATTTTCGGCAATTGCTTCTAGAGTCTCGTGGTCATGCTCACCAGGTTTGTCGACAATTCTGCCATAAAACCTGTAAGACATTTGACATGTGACTTTTTCTTTTCTTCAAGGTTTTTTAAATTTACTAAGGAAAAAAACCCTGCAAGAAAAGCCTCAGAGTTTTGTTACTTCTATACAGGCATGTATCACCACATAAAGTATTTTCCACTTCTACTATGGTTGTCCCATGTACATCTAGGATGGATCAACAAAGCATGGACAGTGCTGTTTGGTCTGTTTTTAACAGACTTTGCATATACTTGTTTAGAAAACTTGGTTTATTGACAAAATATTTATGCTCTGCTACACAGTATTCTGAGTGGTCCCAACTAGTGAACAATGAATGTTATTAGATGTACACTAGCCAGGTAGGGTTATTTTCTTTTAAGGTTAGAATTTTGATTTTTTTTAAATCACTGGTAACAAACTATCAAGATACAACCTACAGAATATTTGTAAATGGTGTATCAGATGAAGCATTAAATTACAGAAAAAATTAAACCAACTGCAAAATGTATAAATGGTCAAAAAGTGTATGAAACATGTCCAGAATCACTAGTCACCAGGGAAATGCACATGAATCACTCAAGTAAGAATGGCTGTTATCAAAAGTAGCAAGTGCTAAAGAAGCCATACAGAAACACACTTGTACAGCTAAGCAGAAATAAAATAGTACAGGCCCTGTGGAAATGGGGAGAGTCCTTGGAAGACCAGACAGGAAGTCAGGTCAGTATCAGGTTCACCGTATTCACTGTGGCTCACTTTTGAAAATAAACTGCTGATCAACTGTCAGAAAATGTAGCACACTGAACATGTGGTACAGTGGCTCAAACTTGTGGTTAGCCAAGGCTGGCCTTGAACTCATGACCTTCTTGCATTAGGCTCCCTCAAGTCTTAGGATTATAGGCATATGCCACCACTCTTGATGCAATATCCTGTCAATTATAACAATAGACAAAGCTAGAGATGACTGTTCAATAATCTGACACAGGTAACAAGAAAGCTTGAAGGGGATTGAATGTTTTATCACAAACATGCTAAGTGTTTGAGGCAGATAGGGGCTCTACCTTAAATTACAATGTATCATAACATTACATCTACATGTATAGCAAAAATGAAAACCACTGCCACCCACAAATCTATCCATGCATTTCACACTTACCAAGTTTATCCACCTTTTAAGTATGCATATTTATACTCTGATTTGTTTTACCACTCATTTAATAGCATTTTCTGTCAGTGTGTCATTTTGTGCTGAGGCATCTGATCAGATTATGTTCCAGAGCATCTCAGACTCTTAGGCTCTGTGAAGGCAGACACGTTAAATCATTCCTCACTGTGATCAGAGCACCTAGCCCAGTACATAGACGGACTCAAACCACAGGATCAATGAAGGAAAATACATTAGTAATTTAAAGGTTTTCTATAGAATGACTTAATTATGTATATTTCAAAATCAGAGTCAAAGGGTGCTACCTCATGACTAAAGGTAGGTACTTGGGCTGTCTCTCTTTTATATTCCTGCTGATGTGTATGACACACAACAGGATTGTGCTCAGGAAAAAACACTGGAGTTTTCTATTGTTAAAATTTATAAATTCTTACCTGAAGTATCTTAAAATTCGAAGATAATCTTCTTGAATTCTCTGTTTAGCATGTCCAACAAATCGAACTTTTTTATTTTTTAAATCTGCATAACCATTAAAATAATCAAACAAGGTACCATCAAAACCTATTCATTAGAAAAAAGGGGAGAAAAATCATTATCAAGGATTTAGTAGGAAGGAAAAAGAATCATCTGAAAACTACCACACAGTAAAAATTCAACAAGTGTAAGAAAAATGAACAAAATTAATTTACCGCCCTTGTATAAAGTGGGAAGGAGAGGAAGACACCAGACAAGCTGATTTTCATATCAATACAGAACAGCAACAGCAATGGATAATCTTCTAAACATATATTCCTAAAATAAGAATTGCAGGAGAGACCCTGCCTCAAAGGAATAGATGGAAAGTAATACAGAACACTAAATACCTTTTTCCAGCCTCTATGTACATGCATACACACCTGTGCATACATTCAGACATAAGAAAATAAATCTTAAACAAAAGCACAGTAACAGACATAGTAGACAGAAACTATGTGAAAATATGAATGTGCTTATTGGCAAGAAAAAAAGCAAGCACCTTGCAGAAAATTACAAACTTCAATAATATTCTGGGAAAAATATGTCAGTACCAAAGGAAACTAATGGCTTATTTCCCTAATATGCAAAAGCTGTTTCGAAATAAAGAGACCCAAGATGGTAAAGTACCTATTACCTCAGCATTCGGGACACTAAGAAAAGCGTTTCTAGGATGGCCTGAACACATAAATTCAAAACAAAAAGCAGACCTTATAAATAAAACAGGTTAACAAAATAAAATCCAGAAATCTTAATAACATTTCAACCTTAGTCACAAGTTTTTGAAAGACTTTTCAGATTTCTTTCTGACTGGGTAATATCTATCTGGTAACAAGAGGCTGTGGCAAAGCAGGTACTCTGGGCCAACACCAGACTCTGTGAGCTGATTATGCAATCACACACACTGTAACAAGACCCACTGATGGCTCTGTCACTAAAAAGTGGGGAGGGAGGTTGGTCAAGTACTCTTAACTAGCTAAGAAACAGTATTAAGAGTGAACCATTCATCTTGATTCCCCTTCCAGGGGAAATCTCAAACCCACATAGATAGCTACTTACCTCAAGAACTCAAAAGAAACTGAATGCTAAATTCAATTAGCTAAGCATATTGGCCAGTCCTTGTAAGATATTTCACTCTGTGCCATCAGGAACAAGAGAAACTGCTACCACCTTTGGAAAATGACTGTCAATTTAGCTGTTTCACATTAAATGCTGTTTGATTATTCTAAAAGGAACAACACTGGCAAGCTCAAACTTAAGTCTGTATTTCCAAGCTGTTTTGAATCTATACATAAGCGAACTACTGTACCAGAATTTCGATGTATATGACAATTTCCAAAAGCTCCATATGAAAACAAAGCAAAAATAGAAAGAGAAGAATGCTAAGTAAGCAAAATAAGACTATAGAGTGTATCTTTCTTAAGATCCTGTTCTAATGCAAGACTGGCAGGATGGCTAACTCTTCCCAGCTACCATGTACAATCCCTTCATTCCCATCTCTAATATTGCAAAAAGGGGGAGGTGCTTGAACCAGTAAGAATTCAAGGACAACTGAAGAGAAAGCTAGGCTAATACAAGCATTGTTATTGTTTTGCTGATCACTATATTAAAAAAAAAAAAAAAAAAAAAGACTAAAGATACAAACAGCCTGGCTCCTGCTTCAGCTAGAGTCCTAACTGTTCCATTTCCAAGCCACACATTAGGCATGTTACCATGAGTTAAATGGCTTCATAGATCTGTTGAGCAGATTAAATTTACTCAATGTGCTTACTGTGCTGGGCACATGATAAGGCTCAGCAAACTTGGCAAAACAGCACCAAGAGTAGCTTTGTTTTATGTGAAATACTACTTTAAAGACTTGCTTTTTCTGTTTTAGTGAAGTATACTGAAAATATTCCTGTTGGACAAGACTCTATTAAACCAGCTGGAGTAGTTTCAGTTTGAATTACATAAAAAGAAACACTTCTATATATTTTATATAGAGAGCATTCATTATCTGGGCTCCTTACTGTCATAAATGCCTAGGCTTTGGAAGCTCCCACCATCACTCACTAACCTGAACTACAGCACTCAGCATTCTGCAGCTTTATATATCCACCTTGCCTAAACTTACTTTCTCCCTGAAGTAATAATCAAACACAAAGAGACTATGTAAAATTTAAAGTATAAAAATTGGTGTAGCAGAGATGTACCAAAATACTATCACAACTCACTTCAAGTCCTAATGTTTCTCCTCACTTTTAATATCACAGAAGATTAAGCTGACAGGTGTTTCATTATCTAGGGTAACTCTATTGCTGTTTCCTAAGATAGATACTAACAAAGACTTTGAGGTTGTATGCAGAGGCAGTAATAAAGATCTGATAGTTACTTGCCATTCTATACAACAGTTTTGGACACGTGTATAAAACACAGTGCAGAGAGAAAGTGATATGGGGGGGGGGCGTGTTACACATTTCTCTTGCACTGTTTAGATACAGTAAGTTAGCAGCCTGAATGTGCAAATGTGTCAGCATTACTGTTAGCACTGCGTTATTTACCCCCTTAATTGTGAAAGCCCGTTCTCGGGTTCCTCATGGCTTTACCCAGCAGGTTCCACATAGAGGATGATTAGGACCACAGGCCTGAGTGCAGGTGTCTGAGATGGTCTGCACTTGGCTGTGCTGGGGGAGGAGGTCTTTTGCTCCACCCCTTGGCATCTCTATAAAAACCCTGGGGCAGAGACAGTCGGGGCCTGTTGGAATAGGTTCCAGGCCCTCTCGAGGCTATCCTTTATTTTCTATCTGTTTATCTCCACAAGATTCTCCGCAATAAATCCTTCTATCTAATATTTCCTGCTGCTCGCACTCAAGAAAACTCTGGGGAACTGTGGGGGTGGTGGGTAAACGCCCCACAGAATGGCACCATGAACAGGGACTAAAGAAAAAAGAAAAAGGGACTAAAGAAACAAAAGGGGGGACTAAAAAAAGGGGGGACTAAAGACAAAGTAATAGGGACTAAGATAAAGGAAAATAATAGTTTTATTACAGAGTTTTTGGCGAAAGTGCTGAGTCAGCCCTGCTAGTGGAAAGGCATGCCGGTGTTATGGAAAAAAAATATATATATAGTGTGTGTGTGTGTGTGTGTGTATAATTGAGAGGCAGGGGTTTTATCCTCAAGAGAAAAGGAAAGCAGACTGGAAGGATGTCCAATGCTGCAGCGCAATTCTCTTCTGTCAAAATTTTCTATCTTCTATCCCTTTCTCAATTTCTATCTGTGAAAAATAAGTATAGGGTAGTAATATAGGGTAGGAAAAACTAAGAAGTGTAAGATCATGTAGGAAAAAATAAGGCAACTAGACAGAAAAACTCTACAATTTTCTAACTTTGGGGGCTATGAACGCAAACTGGGAAAAAAAAATCTTTCTTTGGGCTTTTCGGGTAGTAAAAAAGCTCTTCTCTGAGCTTATGGAGAAGAAAAAGTTTTCTGTGGAAGCTTTTGACCTGGGGACAGCTGAAATGCTAAGTCCAAGCAGCAGGAGAAAGTGATTTCTCCCTGAGGCAAAAATGGGGGTATAAAAAGCCAAAAAGTTTAAAGTTCAGAAGTTTTGGGAAAAGTTGGTCTTTCTCTCTTGGGGAAAAAAATCTTTCTCTTAAACTATAACGCTTTCCTTGGAAAACTTGGGGGGGAAATCTCTCTAAAAAGCCTTAATCTTCCTCAAACTAAAAGCTCTCAAACTTAAAAACTAAAGCCTTTAACTTTCTCAGAAGGACAAAAATTAGAATCACCTGAAGATATTAGTATGGGGACCACCTGTGATTAGCTCAAAGGGAAAACAACAAACCTCTTAAGACAGCAAAACCTAAGTTCTTTCAAGCTTTAAAAATCCTCCCTGCAATGCAGGAGGCAGGGACAAGTTCCTAAAAACCTCTTCTAAGCTCTGTCTCTTCAAACTAGTAAAAGACAGTGGGTCAGAGTACCCTGAGGGAAACGCTTGGGAGAGTGTGCGTGAAGAGCTACAGAGAGCCCAAAAGGGCTGGAAACCTTACCTGAGAAAAGCAAAAAAGCCAAGCTTTTCAGTTATGCCCAGCTGAGGCATCAAGGGTTTTGTTTCTGAGTGAGCATTTCAGAATAAAAAAATGCTCCTAATCGTCCTAAGCAAAGATCCCCTGAAGCAATGCAAACTGTTAGCACTGTATCCTAGCTTCTGACCAAAAACCCAGAGGCAACTGGCCAGCATCTCTGAGTTGGAGTGCATTTCGGGGATACTAGGGTTCCTGCAGTTGCAAACTTCCTGGAGCACAGAACTGAGGCAGGAAGGTGCAGGACCCAGGGGAAGATTGCCAATGAACAACCAAAGCTAAAGCCAGCGGGAACAGCACAGTTACCCGCTTTCCTACAAGTCCCGGGTTGATAGGTCCACAGCTGCAAAAAGGAAATCTGAGAAAAACCTTTCCTATCAGAGTAAGGACCTTTCTGGGAAAACAGTAAAGCTGAACTGTGTCTGAAGCAGTCATGCTGCTGAGTCAGAACGCTGTCTGGGGAAAGAGCCCAGCCAGGGCAGAACAGAACTATCCAGGAGTAAAGCTTTCTTTTCTGTCAGAGAAAGCACCTCTTTGAGAAAAGCTTTGTTTCAACTGACTCCCGTGAGATGAGGGAGTGTGGCCCTAAGGGGTGATTGCCTCTGGCGTAAGCTCTGTCCTTGAGCACCCAGACAAGCAAATGCAACCCACTGGGGGACTGGGCCAGGTGAAAGGCCTGAGGGAAAAAACACCTGTCCTAATGGGAGTTTAGACATGGCAAAAACCTCCCTTGTTAAGATTTTCAGTTTATACGTAAACCACACAGACCCTGAAAACAAACGGACAAAAAGCCTCTACCTTCAGTAGCAGGGAAAGCCGCCACTGTAGTGTCGGAAACTGTTTCTGGGGTAGAGGGGATAAACTGAGACCAAACTGGGAACTGTCTGGGAGAAAGACTCTGAAGAAACAGAGATGGGACAGATTCCTCCCCAGAAAATGCATCAGATAGCTGAAGCTCTGCATCTGGGGAAGGAAGGAACAAGCAAAATGAGACAAATCATGGGAGAAAATATTTCCGAAGGAGCTATGGAAAAACTCCGTTGTGAATGTTTTTCACTGACTGGCTAAGACAAGCACAAGCCCCAAGGAAAGTTGCTATCAGAAATGACAGCCTCAATGCCGGCTAATGAGACAGGTGCGGTTCTGATCCGGGGCCAGTGTCAAATGAAGGAGACACCTGTTAAAGCCAGCTAAGGAGAGACCAGAACCCTCCCAATGTCCCATAACTGAAAATGTAAAATGCTTATTCAAATCTCCCATTGCAAAAGCAAAAAACTTTGTTCAAACCTCCCGGGGAAGAATTTGTAAGCAAGTCTGGTAAAAGAGAACCAGTTGACTCTCAGACCCGAAAAGAACTATGGGAAATGACTGATGGGAAATGATATAAGGAAAATGATATAAGGGACTGATATGGGACTGATATTATTATGGACTGATATAAGGGAAATGCATTCTGGGAAAAGTAGTTTTTCCCGCTAAAGATGGTGACATTGCTCTGAAACACTTTTGTCAGCTCAAAAATACGTTCATGGTAAACTTAAAATACAGCTTTTAAAAGAATAAGGAGGAAAATCGTCTAAGAGTTTAAGTGTCAGTTCCAATGAAAAATTGAAAGGATACGGAGCTAGGTGCTTCGCGGTTTGGGGCTTCATTGGTAAAATGCCTTATTTACCCTAATAGCTGTGCAAAGTTTTTATGGTAGTTGGATGACAAAAAGCTACCTTAAGAGCAAACAAGCCACTTTAAAATCCTTAAAACAAGGGAAAGCAGTTTATACATTGAACGTTGTCTTAGATATGAAGAAACTTATGTTGAAACTAAAAAAGTTCTTTGCCTTTTGAACAAACTGCCTGCAATGAGTAATTCCTTTGCAAATCTAATAAGGACACAAACAGGCATTCAAAAAGAAATGACTGCTTTGTAGATGGGAAACGAACTTCAGACAATCTAGCTGTCTTACAAAAGAGTTGCTTCACCTGAAAGTTCCTTATAAGAAATCAATGCTAAATATTACAGCTGCTAATAACATCAGGAGTTAAAGCTAATGAAGTGAAAACACTAAATACAGTTCGGAGCTGTGCCACTTGTGGCTTTACTAGCTCCTTTAGAAAAATACTTTATATCACCTAATAGCTGTGCAGTATTTGGCGAAGAGCTTTACAGCAGCTAAATACGGTAATTTCACCCTCAGCGTGAAGTGAAGTTTTTTGGTAGAACAAACCAAAAGTACTGCTGTAATAGAAATGTTTGTCTGAATTGAAGCACTTAGGGGAACTATTATGAATTTGGGTGAAGGGACAGCCTCTAGTTAAAAACTGTCTACTGCTGACAGTGCATCTCTGCTGGTTCCGGAACAGCTGAGAGAACTGGCAACTTTGGAGTGTGGCGTCATCCTGGGAAGGTTACAGTCCCCTAGCAACAACTATCACAATTCTATAATGACAACACTCACTAAATCCCAGTGCTTTATAACAAAGCTGACTATAAACTTTAACTTTAGAAATGATATACGTACTTCCTGTCTAGTTAAGAGAATCTTTCTAATAGAGATAGTGATAATAATTAAGAGTAAGAAATAGAAAAAGATGAAAACAAGATATGTGAGTTTGTAAAAATTCTCTTGTTAGATCTGTGTTAAGAAATCTTTAGGTGTTTGCGAAGTTAAATATATGCTAATGGTAGCCCTATATATAAGTTTGTAAAATAGATCTATAGAATTCCTTTAAGAATATAAGCTTGCAAGAAGTATCTAATGTAGTCTTAAGACATGTAGTAATAAGCTTGTAATAAGTAAAGATGCTAGTTGTAAATGTAAGTTTAAATAAGTACATAAGAAGTAATAAGAAATACATTTGTTAAAGTAGTTCTATAGTTTCCTTAAGGAGTATAAATAAGTAGATGTTAATACGTTATATGTGAGTTTGTAAAATGTAAATGTTGAATGTGAGTCTAAATGCTTTGCAAGGTAAAAAACGTTATATGTGAGTTTAAAAAGTGTAAATGTTAAGTGTGAATCTATGCTTAATGTATACAGTGAAAAAACCTGAGATACAGAAGTTAGTGTCCTAGGAGACTGCAAAGCAGGCAGTCTGAGCGGTTTTCAAAAGTTCCAGAAGCCACTAAGAAGCTAAGAATGGCGGATGCCAGAACCAGCACAAGGCATCCACAGCTGAGATCCGTGGAAAATCAACGCAACACAGAAAAACCTGAGCTAACATCAAAAACGGTGCGGTTTAGAATACTACTGTACCTAAAAAGGTCGGTCTGTGAGAACAAAAGTTGCAGAGACGCTTGTTTGAACTAAAATTGTTAACTGCAAAAAGTTTTGGTTGAAAAACATCTCTTCATATTTGGAAGTGAAAGCCTGATACTAGAATTTATTTCTTGTTTGAACTTTTTGAACTTAAAATGAGATAAAATTACAAAGAGATTTTGGTTATGGATTTCTCATATTTGGAAGGCTAGTACCAGAATTTATCATTTGAATTTTAAGACTTAAGAAATGAAATAAACAATAGAGATTTCATTGCAATGGGACAATTTTGGAATTGGGTTAAAAATGGAACTGTTTAAATGAAGAAATTTATTTCTACCTACAATCAAGATGCAGTTTTGTATATGCATATATGCTTTATTAACTGGTGATTCATAAATTCTTTTGTGGAACTGTTTATGTAAAAATGGAATTACTTATGGAACTGGTTTTGTGTTACAAATGGAACCATTTAAACAGAAGTTTGGGTTTTATAACTAGGCTTGAGATTTTGCTTAAAAAATTATAAAAGGGAGAGTTAATATTCCTTAGTCTAATTTCAAAAGTTGTTTGAGTGGATTAATGTCATGTTTTGTTAGTAAGAAATGCAAATGGGGTATATTAAGAGGCTACTTTTAAAGTGTAAAGAGTTTTATTAAGAAACTGCTTTTGGGTGTTTTGCTAAGTTTTCAAAGTGTTAATGGTTAGATTGAGAAGACTGCTTTTCAATATGGGTTTGTAGGAATTGTATGAGTTTGGGTTCTTCTAAGTAGGTTTGAGATTTTGTTTAAAAAATTATGAAGAAAAGGAGGAGTTTTGAGGTTGAATTGTTTGCAGAAATTATGTTTACTCTATTGATATTGATGCACCCTGGTTTTGTGAAGTTAAGGAAATATTTGTTTGTGAATACATCAGTTTTTCCTATGTTCTGTTAGCAAGAAAATTCAAATGATTGAGTTAAAGTTGTAAGACGGAGAAAATTGTTAACTATATATAGCACCATATATGCTAATTCAAATGGTTCTGTTAAGAGTTTGCTTTGAGTTGTAAGACTGAGAGAATTGTGGCTATATATAGCAATATTTATGTTAACCTGTTAATGGTAATGATGAAGCTAAGAGATTCTTTAAGTTTGTAGTCACCTTAAGAGTTTTTGGTTTAGAAAGGGCTTGAGGCAGCTAAGACTGCTGGAGTCACCTTGGACCTAATTCAAAAGAGAAATGCCATCTTTATCATCCTCTATCTACTCCCATATTGGGAGGTGTAACAGCTATGGAGATTGCTGTAAGCCATTAATAGTTATTTTTTATATATTAAGAAAGGGGCACCTGTGGGAGCCCATTCTCGGGTTCCTCATGGCTTTACCCAGCAGGTTCCACATAGAGGATGATTAGGACCACAGGCCTGAGTGCAGGTGTCTGAGATGGTCTGCACTTGGCTGTGCTGGGGGAGGAGGTCTTTTGCTCCACCCCTTGGCATCTCTATAAAAACCCTGGGGCAGAGACAGTCGGGGCCTGTTGGAATAGGTTCCAGGCCCTCTCGAGGCTATCCTTTATTTTCTATCTGTTTATCTCCACAAGATTCTCTGCAATAAATCCTTCTATCTAATATTTCCTGCTGCTCGCACTCAAGAAAACTCTGGGGAACTGTGGGGGTGGTGGGTAAACGCCCCACACTTAATCATCACTATAGTAGAACAAGGGAAACTGACAAACACTCCCGTTGGCAGCTAGTGCATAACACAGAATCTGAGCCCAGAGATGTTGGTGCCAGCCAACAGGATATACTGGCTCTCCCAAGTTAGTGCAACTTAAAAGGTACACCACATTTCCATAGCACAAGTTTACCAAGGAAAGGAAACACTCTGACAGACTGAATTAACATGCTATCTCATCCTCAAGAGATTACCTAAAAACATGGAATTTATGGTGAGATCTCTTCGTTCAGCATCTTTCTGCCAGTCAGTTGTGAACTCTACCTCAGCATGCCTTCCATCAGTGGTGACATCAATCCGGAGTGTAGTAACTTCAAAATTTTCTTCATGAAGCTGCAATTAAACACAAATTCGTTGTTTTAAATTTTATCAAGTATGAGTGTGCATGTGTGTGCCACAGCCAAGGACAATTTGCCCAAGTCTGTTGTCTCCTTCCACTATTGTAGTTCTGGGGACTAAATTCAAGTTGTCAGGTTGGGCAGCAGGTGTCTTTACCTACTGAGCCCCCACAAAGTTTTTTGTTTTCTTTTTAATTAGTTTTTAGTATCATCAAGTATTTTAAAAACTTGTCTTCATTAAGGCAGGGTGCTGTGATACCTGCCAATTACTGTATGTCTTTTAAAGTCCATTAGTTTAAACATATAACTTTGTACAGAAACATACAATTCAAAAAAACAAAATGCAAAAGAATAGTTTCTTTAAAATTCCCACTGTGATTAAGATCGGTTTCAGAAACAAATGTCTAACTGGGAGAAGTGGGTGGTAGGAAAGAGCACTCAATGCACTGGGCTCCAGTTACTCCACTTCAGAGCAAGCTAGTCTCTGAAACACTATAACAGCTCCAGTCTACAGAGAGGCAAAGACCAGTTTCTGGAACATACACCACTGAGCAGCAGCTGCTGAAAGAAGTACTGTGTATCCTGAAAGGAGACCACCTCCAGCTGCAAAGGCTGGTAACAACATGATGTGAGCTGAACATTAAGAAGGATCTGGACATGGGATGTGAGAAGAAGCACATTTCAAATGCCATATTAGCAATAGTCAGCACAGAGATTTTCCAATCGAACAGGAGTTTAGGACCTCCTCATTGTGAAGTTTGTTCTAGCATTCCTCATAGTTTCACATACTTTTCCAGACACAAAACTGTACCTATAGTCCTACTATAAATTAAGGCTCCTGAGATACAATTACATATGAAAGGAAAAGAAACGGACTTGAAGTAGGAAAACTATGTGAAATTATTATCAGAAACAACATACTTTCCCTCCCTATGCAAAACCAGGGCGGACCAAAAAAAATAATCAAGATTTGGGGCACCAGAAACTGTTGGTAGTATAAATAAAACACCACAATGAAAACAGGATTAAGTGGAAATCAACAAGCCTCGTCTTTTTTCCCATTTGATTTTCAAAATATTACACAATTTAGCTTATCCCCTGGCACACAACTCTGCGGAATTCTGATCATTACTGAAAACTCTTAAGGGTATCAGGAGTACTAGCTCACATTTTCAGAGACTACCAACCATAGGTCAATTTGCTGAATACTGGGAGCATGTGTACACAACCTTTTAACACTGTGACATGACACTGTCATCTGCAAATGGGATGGACTGCATTCACTGCTATCTGGGGACACATGTCCAAGAGACCCAGGCCAGGCCTCGTTAAGAGCATCATCCAAGCCGGGCGGTGGTGGCGCACGCCTTTAATCCCAGCACTCAGGAGACAGAGCCAGGCGGATCTCTGTGAGTTCGAGGCCAGCCTGGTCTCCAAAGCGAGTTCCAGGAAAGGCGCAAAGCTACACAGAGAAACCCTGTCTCGAAAAACCAAAAAAAAAAAAAAAAAAAGTGAGTACCAAACTTATATAAGTAGCTCCTACGGATGGACAGGCAAGATTTGGGTAGGAGGCCCTGGCATTTCTAGTTATACTTTTTACAACTTTGATACTGTTGAAAGCATTCTGCAGAGCTTTCACTCACCCTGGCAGTGATCGTCCCATGCTTCTCTCCTTTGTTGTTTATCATGCGAACGCCAGCTGACTGGAACATCTGCTTCATCTGAGTAGGAGTGGCAGTGGTGGCGAAATCCACATCTTGAGGCTTCACCCCATTTAGTAAATCCCTCACTGCTCCTCCTGCTATTCTTAATTCATGATTCTCTTTGGCAAATAATTCTGAGGAAAGAAGATTTTGTTGTTGTTTGTTTCTTAACACAATGTGATTGAAGATTAAAACTGAGATAAGCACAAGGTCTTGTCATCTATTACAGAGAGTAGAGATCACTGAGCAGCCCTGTATGAGAATGAAAACAATAGATAGGCAGTGGTGTATACACCATTAATCTCAGTACTCAAGAGGAAGAGGCAGGGAGATGTCTGTGAGTTCAAGGCCAGCCTGGTCTACAGATCACGGTTTAGGACAGCCATGACTACACAGAGAAACCCTGTCTCAAAAGAACAAAAAAAAGTCCAAACATCTGAAATGGGTCTCCTCCACTAGACTGCCCCTAAGAACTTTGAGAATTTCTTTCTGATCCAGAAGATAGTTCAGAATTCCAAGATGACTTAAGATCATCACTGTAAGTATGAATTTCAACAGAAAAGAAAGCAATGAACAATTCTGCTTGCTTCTCTATGATGTATGTGTATATTTTAGAATGGAAATTGTTCTATTTCTTTGGGGAAAATGTAAAGACAGTATACTTATGCATGAAACCTATGATAAGTATTATAGCCAAGAACTCTTAAAAGACAAAACTGCATATATTGTTTGAAACCAATTTCAATCTGTGCTATACACAGTATAAACACTATCCAAGGCATGCCTTGCACAGTTCATGAATGTGAACCCTGTTTCCCAGTCAGTTTCAGTCTGTGTTCTTAGCTACAAATTAAGAAAACCTAGCAAGCAACTAGCTTCTACCAGTCCAAAGGCTAAGAATGCCAGCAGATAGCAACTTAGTCCTATAGAAGAGCTCACTTCATTATGCCTCTCTCTGATGTACCACACCAATGCATTTTAAACTTGTGTTGATTGATGACTTTCTCTGTTCTATAAAACAATGAAACTGCTTTCACATTGGAAAATGGAATCTGAGGTAACCTAAGTCTGTCTTCCTGGGCTATGGGCACTCAAATGGCTCCCCGTAAGATGAAAGTTGAGGTTTTAAAGTTGATAACCAAAGCATAATGTCTTCTTCCTGAAAACATACAATCCTCTTCAGATCCCACTTCCTCAACTCTCCAAAACACACTAATCCAGGCCCCAATATTGTAAAGTCAGTTCCAAAGCCCTCTGTGGCAAGGCTGCAGGGCTCTCCATAGGCAATATTCTTCCTTTACTGAATAGAGCAGCCTGGCGTGTCCTTGGGGATCATGCCTTCAGTTAAATCCATCCCTAGTCACAACTCAAAATGTAATCCTCAACTTGTTTTCCTCCATATTGTCCTTCCACCTACTCTCTTCAAACTGAGCAGTCTTACTTTGTAGATTGTCTAAAATGGCTCGACTAAACAACCTTGCCTTAAATAAACGTGGGCTCCTGAACAAGATACCACTTCCATAAGCCCTCTCCAATAAGCGTTCATGCTCCCTTAATTTCTAATCAAGTCTCCCAACAAATACTGCTGTTAAGGATCTTTAAAATATAAAAATCATGTTCACAACTTTCATAAGACTAAGCAGAGTCCATGTCCCAAACAACTGAAAAGCTACCCAAACTGGGATCTATTTCCTTTAACCCTAAACCAGGCCTCTAAACTCTGCTTATTCTGACACAGGGCTCTCGAGTGTCTTCATCTCCTTGTCCAGTACCAAGCCACTGGCCCCTTAAATCCAGCCTCCATAGCTGGATCACTCTAACACACCAGAATACATTATACTAGGCAATGTCTCCTCCTACAGATTTGCACTGCAATGTCCAAATTCTCTAGCACAATACACAAAGGCTCCCATATCTAACTTCTGTCTCATCTCTCTCTAATCTTTGCCTCACACTTGGCCTCCACCAAAACTCCCTGAAGTTTACTTCCACCTTTGTTTGCACTGAGTACATCACTCCGAGTGCCTTTCCATCATGTTCAGTCCAGCTCATTGGCCAGTGGTCAGACTTCTTGTCCAGTACCATCAACTAGGAAAGAACAATGCTTACAGATAGCAGTGAAATGGGCTTTAAGGGTGTGACTCCTCAGAGGCTGAGCTCACTATGCTCTGTACCTAGGGATGTATGGGCAGCACAAATTGGAGTTGATGGGTTATATATATTAAAAAAAAAAAGGACAGAAGTTGGGGGAGGAGGAAGGTGAAGGAAGGAACTAGAGGACTTAGGATGATTATGATCAAATTGTAGGAAATTCTCAAAGGATATAAGGATCTTTTAAAAAAGATATTCAAGAAACTATAATATTTGACATCTTAAATATTGTTTCTATAAGGAGGGGTGATAGAGAATGGGAAACGAGGGGCTGGGAGAGCTTATGAAAAAGAACAGGTTCAATCAGCCCCAATTAGAGCTGTTAGGTCTGCAGTGCTCAAGCAGCAGCGGATAGCCACTATGGTTACGGAGCATTTGAAATGTGTGAGTCTCAACAGACACGATGTACCTGTTAGATGTATCCTACATGCATAAATGTGACAAGAATAATCATATTCCTATGATTGCTTATTAGTTAGAGAAGGTTAAATATAACACCTGGAGAACTATTAATTTCACCCACTTCTTCTTAGTTTTATAATCTAACTAGAAAAGGTTATCACATGCAGGCTTATCAGGTTTACAATTTCTGTTGGACAGCAAATTTCTAGCATTTTTCACTGATTAAATCACAGTGAAAACCGCACCATAAACTTGCATTTAAATCCTCTACTTCACCTAAAGAACTTAAAAGGATGTTTTCCTCAGTAGGTACCTAAAACACCATCATCTCATGTGAAGAACACAAGCAATAGAGGTTCATCCTTCTGAGAGTCAATGGGATGTAGGACAGAATCCCAGCTTTTATGTTTTAAAAGTACTTCAAGGGCCTGTGAGATGTCTGAGTGGGTACAAGTACTTGCCACCAAGCCTGATATCCTGAGTTGCATTCCTGGAACACACATGGTGGAGACTACTGACTTCTACAAGTACTCTTCTGACCTCAACACAGAACACGCACCCTGCTCATCCCCAATACTAAAGGCACCTCAAGTACATCCTAGCTGATTTACACTCCCACAACTCAGTGTAGTGCTGGAAGCCATTCTTCACACACCCACAGGCTTTCAGCTGAAGCTGTGGACTACTTCAACATCATCTGCTCACATGAAAGACTAACACTGACAGAACTGTGGCAGCAGCAATTTTCTGTCTGCCTCCAAGACAAGCTTTATAGGTGCACACGGGAAAAAGAGGAAACAATGTTTATTTCCTTCTGTTCTCTCAGAAAGCAATTATACAAAGGAAATGTAACTCCACTGTTTACAAACTGGATGACACCAGACTGCAAATTTAAAATCCAACTCCTTCAGTTAGTTACTTGGGAAATAAGACAAGGAACTTCACTCCCTAAGCATGTGTTTCCTCTTCCGTACAGAACACACATCTAGAGGTGTTGGGTCTCACTACATAATGTATGGTAAATGGGATTCCTTCGAGACATAGAAAAGCTGTGCTCTCACCTGTCAGGCTCCTCAACCCTTCTGTGAAAAGCGACTGGAATTCTGGAGACTGCAACTTCATTGTAAATAGGTATCGCTTTAGAAGGCACAATCTACTCCAACTACAGCTCAGGACCTGCCTGTGCCAAGGATACAGGCACCTCTGCATCTGGAGACAGTCACCAACCACACATCTACAAGGCAAACACATGGGTACGCTAATTAAACTTCAAAATGAGACAAACAAATGCTGTCAGAAAGCTCAACTAGCAAACTCATCTCTCCTGATAAGAACCTGGAAGTGACCCTTTAAAGAACGCTAAACCTCCCGGGTGGCAGCTACCCAGTTCTGTACTCCTGATACGTTTACTATCTCGGAAGCAGGAGGAGATGAGAGTCCCAGAAAACGAAACATTAGACTGGCAGGAACAGCGAGGTCTCCGGAATACGTCAGTT
This sequence comes from Peromyscus eremicus, assembly GCF_949786415.1. Classification (NCBI taxonomy): domain Eukaryota; kingdom Metazoa; phylum Chordata; class Mammalia; order Rodentia; family Cricetidae; genus Peromyscus; species Peromyscus eremicus. The sequence continues at coordinate 118,361,988 of NC_081418.1, read as the reverse complement.
ACATGTGCTCATCACCCTCCTTCCCCACCCAGCGTCGGCCTCAGGGTTGTACTGCCTCCAAAGTTGGAACTTGGCGGGGTTGCCTGGGCAGTTCTCGCCCTCTGCTCGATCTCCGCGAGACCGCAGCTCTTATAGGATCCCGAGGAAAGGGGGGCGCCGCGGGGAACAGCTACCGTCGAGCAGGCCACGTGGGTCTGAGACGCCTGCTTTTCGCTCAACTCTGAAAACCGCCCGGATCCCACGGCTCAGTGAAGAGACCGGGCGTCGCCAAGAAGGGGAGCACCTCCGACCTCCCGCCATCTCCCACGGGCGCGTTCGGAAGCACGCGGTACCGGCGGGGTGGACTCGGTACCTTAGGAACGCAGCATTCCTACGCCGAAGGCCTGCGGACTCGCTCGCCGCCCCGCCACACACCCACTTCCGGGTCGCGGCGCAGTGACGTAGGACGTACGGAGGAACCGCAGCAAATGAGACGCCACGCCAGGTTCCGCCCCCTTCCTCCGGGCGGGGCAAGGTTTTCCTAGTGACGGGCGCTCCACCTGAGTTTGTGCACAGGGCCAGGCAGAGTTGCGGGGATTTTAAAAGGAGAAAATAAGCAGTGTGCACTTTTCTGTGTTTGAAATCCCCCCAACACGCTTTATCTAAACAGTTACCAGCGTTGTGTGACCGTTGCTACCTGGTCTGGAGACTTCACCAGGCAACACCAAGAACTTGGGTTTAAGTCCTTTGCAAAGTGAAGAGACTGGCAGAGAGTGGGTAAACAGACCTACGACTTACAATTCCTTAATCTTTCTAAAAGTTTTCCTTGAAAAACGAGTACGACTTAGTATTTCTGTGCTTCCTAGCACCGGGTTCCTTATCTTCTGGGGACATGGGTATCTACATTTTGAAATGACAGACTGCTTGTCCTACGCCGAGATTCAGACACAGTGGTGACTCAGTCCAAAGCCTGAAGGGAGCAAAGCTCAGATCACTCGGTTTTACCCCAGAAGACTGAGTAGATAATATTAGGATAAGTCCTATAAAAAGAGATAACTGCACTGAGGTAAGATAAAAGGTTTAACAGAACAAACTCAATCTCCAAACTAATATAAGCAAATAACAAAAATAACATATTAGCAAACTGAATCACACAACAACATACACAAAAAATTCGTCCAGGTAAGCTTGAGTTTATTATTTTTTTTTTTTTGAGACAGGTTTTCCCTGTGTAGCTTTGCTGGAACTCACTCTCTAGTCCAGGCTGGCCTCGAACTCACAGAGATCCGCCCGCCTCTGCCTCCTGAGTCCTGAGATTAAAGGCGTGTGCCACCACCTCCCAGCTTTTGAGTTTATTCCTAATGCAGGGAATGCAACTTAGAGTTAATGTTCAGAAACCAGTTGAATTAACTCACCGTGCCAACAGACCCTGAAAAAGGAGCCATAGAGTCACCCAAGAGACACAAAAGAGCTCTCATTTTTATATACACTCACTTAGAAAATTAAGATTAAAAAGGACTTCCTCAGTAAAGTAAAAGGCACCTGGATAAAAATCTATACCTTACATCAGACTTAGTAGAATTTGGATCATGTCTTCCTTAATATTTGGAACATAGCAGTTACTCAGTTTAACTACTTATTTCCAACATGTAACTAGTTCATCATTAATTAACAGAAAACAAAAACAAAAAAATCTGCTTTATGATTGTATACAAAAGACCTTAAGAATTCCATCAAGAAACTCTTGAAACTGATAAATGCTTGAAGCAAAGTGGTAGAATATAGAATTAACAACAATAAAAAATCTGTCCCTGTATACCAATAACATGGAGAAGAAATTATGAAAATAATCCCATTCAAAGTTGTCTCTAAAAATACCCAAATAAACCTATCCTAGGAAGCAAATGACCAGTATAATGAGAACTTTAAAACACTCCAGAGAAGTCAAAGAAGCTAGAAGAAGGAAAGACTGCCTATGCTCTTGGGTTGGTAGAATCAACATTGCCAAAATGGCCATTTAACCAAAAACAATTCACAGATTTAATGTAATCTCCATCAAAATATCAATGTCATTTTCACAGACATAGTGTCTTAGTTAGGGCTCGTATTGCTGTGAAGAGACACCATGATCATGGCAACTATGATAAAAGAAAAAAACATTTAAATGGGGTGGCTCATATTTTCAGAGGTTTAGTTCATTACCATCATAGTACAACATGGTGGCATACAGGCAGACGTGGTGCTGGAGAAGAAGCTGAGATTCCTACATCTTGACCCACAGGCAGTAGGAAGTGGTCTGAGACATTGGACATGGCTTGAGCATATATGAGACCTCAAAGCCCACCTCCACAGTGACATACTTCCTCCAACAAGGCCACACCTACTCCAATAAAGCCACACCTCCTAATAGTGCCACTCCCTCCCTATGAGATTATGGGGGCCAAACACCTTCAAACCACCACACATAAGTAAAACAAACTTAAAATGCCATTGAAAACACAAAAGACCTGAGATAGTCAAAGCAAACCTCTGCAAAAGGAGTAATGCTGGAGGCACGACTAAGTCACCTCAAGAGTCACCATGCATGGCTTCAAGTTATATCACAGAGACAATAATAAAAATAGCATGATACTCACTCAAAAAATAGACATGTAGATCAATAGAACAGAATGGAAGAATCAAGCATGAACACACAGGGCTACAAATACCTTATTCTTTGCAAAAGTGCTGAAATACTGGAGAAAGGACAGATTCTTTAACAAGCAGTGCTGGGAAAACTAGATATCCACAAGTGTAGAAATGACACTAGATCCTTATCTCTCACCTTGCGCGCGCGCGCGCACACACACACACACACACACTCATTCACACAATCAACTGTAAATTGATCAAAGATGGTAACTTAAGACTTGAAACTGAAAATTCCTAAAGAGAAGGTGAGAAGGGTAAGGATTCTAGCATGGACTCTGAAATGTGTTAACAGGTGGTCTTGATACTGAAGGAACCTGGAGGGCCAGTTATTGGTGAAATTATTAAGGCCACTCCACATAATTAAAAGGAGATTTATTTAATGGCGTAACTTACAAATTAAGGGATAGGTAGGTCGCGGGGTCTGGGGAAGGTGTATCTCAGTCCAGAGGTGTTCTCTGGAGCTCTGCTTGGCCCACCTCCACCGTCCAGGGTCCCGGAACACAGAGAGAGCGCTGGCCGATCCAGATCTGGGTCTCCAGGCACCTCCCTTGGCCCTGCCTTGTAGGTGTGACAGTTGCCGAAGTCTCAATGGGGGTTGGAACTTCCAGATCAAAGCTGGAATGGCTACCCACTACAGCCAGTATTGGCTTTGATATGCTAATTGACACCATAGCGATTTGTCCCTTCTGCCTGTGATAAGGGAAATGACTCCTTTTGGTAAAGGAGAACCAGCTTCACAAAGTTTCTGAGGAATGCTGCCTTTTATTTAACCAACAGAAATCCTCTGATAGTCAGGTTGAACACACTTCTGGATAGTTAGAGTGCCTTTTGGAGTTTGGGGAATTAAAGTCTCCTTTGGACTTAACACTGATCAGGGTGTCTTATCACAGCAACAAAAGACTAACACAAAATCTTTAATCTTTCAGTTCTTACAGTGTAAAAAAAAAAAAAAAAAAAGAAAAGAAAAAAAGAAATTATAGAAAACAACAAAGAAACTACCAGCCACAACTAATATGTTAGAAAGGTCTGAGGATACAAGATGACTATAAAATAAATTCTAATGTTACTTTCTAGGAGCAAAAAATATACAATGAAAACATCCATAGTTTATATAAAAATAAATATGTGGAAATAAACGTATGTTTTCAAACAAATGTGTACAGATATTTAACAAACTGCTAGGGAAATATCAAATATATATTAATTATTGGATTAAGGTATTTGATTTCAAATCAAATATGTATCAAATTGCTAGGGAAATGAAAATCACACTGAGTCACTATTTAAAAACCTACATGATGTTTAAACCTGAAAAAACTGGCACAATCATGTGTTGATGAGGATGTGAAGTGAGCAAAATACTCATACATTGAAGGCAACAAATTGGTACAGCTACTTTGGAAAAAGCTTAGTAAGTACTGTAACATAACTTATGACCAAGTTGCTGTATCACAAAATACTAAGATGTGAAACATGTTCACACCTAAAAGGCTGGGGATACCCCCACCTCCAAGAGTACCAAAAGGGTGCAAGATACTAAAGGGTCACTTCCTCGGATTCAGGGAAACATTTACATGGACCAAAGGGGAAACTTACCTAATTGCTGCTGCTGGATGGGGTGCTGAGTGATCGGTGAGCCAGAAGTGAGTCTGTTGCAGGTGAACTGGAGATGAGGGATAGGGTTCCAGTGCAGCTTAATCCCCTGAGGGGAAATGCCTGCACTGGAAGTGTCTATCCCAGGTTTCAGCATTAAATGTGTTACAGCTCAGATGGAAAGTCAGGAGCCAAGGAGTACCACAAAGTGACACCACATAACAAACCTCACGTAAGAGATTTATTGGGAGGGAAAAAACCAGGAATGTGGCTGCCTCTGCTCAGGCAAGAAACAGCAGGGAACTGAGCAGAGGGCAGGGTTTATATAACTTTTCTTGGCATGGGGGGTGTATGGAACTTTTCAGGATGAAGCTTTCCGGGGTGGAGATTGGCAGGATTTCAAGTCTAGAGATTGGGTTTTTTACCCTGTAGGATGGTGTAGGTGGAGTTTCTCTGTGTCCCTATGGCCACTCTCAAAAAACCACACTGAGACTTATTATTAAGTATAAAATAGCTCAGGCCAATAGCTCAGGCTTGTTACTAGCTAACTCTTACATTTTTAAATTAACCTATATTTCTTATCCATGATCTGCCCTGTGGCTTGGTACTTTTTCTCAGTGTGTCAAGTTCATTTTCTTCTCCTCATGTCTCCTTATGATTCTGGGACTCCTCCTCTTCCTCTTTGTACTCTCTTTTTGTCTGGAAGTCCTGCCTAACTTCTACCTGTCTGGCTATTGGCCAGTTAGCTTCTTTATTAACCCAATCACAGTGACATATATTCACACAATGTAAAGGAATATTCCACATTTCCCCTTTCGTCTAATTAAAAAGGGAGGTTTTAATTTTAACATAGTAAAAATTATATACAACAAAAACAGTTATCAAGAAAGAATTGCAGTTAAAATATCTAGTTCATTTATATTTGGCAAAATAGAGAATAGCTGTCCTCTCTTAAAGAGTCTAGAGTTTCGAACCTAATTTACTTTCTACCATGATTAGAAAGAACTGTAACTATAATTATCTAGTCTTCAACCCCATCAAAGACCTGAGAAGGATACAATATTACCCAAGTAAACAGAAAGTGCAGAGCAAGTGACTTCCAAAATTAAGAGATGACAGAAATAGTTGGCTGCCTGGACAGTCATCCATTTTTCAGCCCTACTGGAATGCCAGGGTCGGGGCAGGGTCTAGCCAGTAGGGAAGTTAGAGTATTCTATGGATGGAATCTGGCAGTTGGAGGTCCTCAGGGAACCTGGCCACTCATATGGCTCTAGGGGCTTACACTTAATGCAAACCAACCATAAGGGAAATGAAAACTCCACTTCCAGAATTGTAGGGTGAAGAGGGCCAAGGAAAACACACTGCCCCTGAATAGACCTGAGATCTGGGCCAAGGAAAAACACCCTAAGTCTGACTTGACTCCAGGACTAGAGCTTGAAATCACACCAATCAGGCTGCAGAATCCTATCTATTCCTGAGGACAGAATGCCACCAGTTCCTGGGGTCCCTGAGCTCAAAAGGCTCCCAATCCCTGAGCTTGCCCCAGAATCAGACCACAGAAATCCACCAGTCCAAAGCCTGGAAAATGCTTCCCCCCAAACTCTGTATAAGCTTTGTACCCTGTTCAGTTTGCTGCTGGTTCTTACTCAAAACAACCACCCTCCTAGATTCTTCTTTCCTAATAAATCTCTTGAACGAGGTTTGTTGTGCAGTGTGACACTTTCCCTGGAGCTGAGCCCAGCTCTAACAACTTTCACTGAGCTGGAGCAGAGCAGGATTGTAATACTTTTCCTGGGAAAACTTTCCCCTAGAGAAGCAGAGTTGTTACACTCTTGGAGACCAGAGCAGAGCTGTAACACTTCCCCAGACTTGACCAGAGCTTTAACACTTCTCCAGAGCAGAGCAGAGCTGTAACAACTTCTCTGGGAAAACCCTCCCCTGACAGAGCAGAATTCACTTGCATTGGGGAAATCTTTCCCTGGAGCAGAGCTGTAAGCTTCTATGCTTACAGAGAGTTTGTGGTATTCCTTGGCTCCTGACTGTCAGATGCCTTTCCATCTGAGCTGCAATGCTTACAAGAAGAACTGGTATTTGATACACAAACAGCACAGAAAGAATTCTCTCTGGGTATGTACTTTATACTCCAAGATTAATTATAGTACAAAGTACCCTGTAAGGGTCTGGCAAGTTTGTACTATTCTAGAGAAAAAACACAGTCAAGGCTATTATTCATTAGTTAGAAGATACTATGCAATTAAGAAGAAAAATTAGGAAAGTGAAATAAAAGCAATCTAAACACATGTGTATGTCAAAAATATATATGAAGTGAATTTATTAGAATGGCTTACAGGCTGTGGTCCAGCTAGTGAAATAATGGCTGTCTACCAATACAAGGTCCATTAATCCAGTAGTTGTTCAGTCCACGAGGCTGGGTGTCTCAGTTGATCTTTAGTATATGCCAGAATCCCAAAGAAGTAGGCTCTAATGGACTTGAGAGAGAGAGAGAGAGAGAGAGAGAGAGAGAGAGAGAGAGAGAGAGAGAGAGAGAGAGAAAGAGAGAGAGAGAGAGAGAGAGAGAGAGAGAGCAGACAATTAGAGCAAGGTTCCTTCCTTTGTCCTTTATATAGGCTGCCAGCAGAAGGTATGGGCCAGAACTTCCCACCTCAAAAGATCCGAATTAAAGATCTATCTTCTCACTTGAAAAGATCCAGATTAAATGAGGGTCTTCCTACTTCAAATGATTCAATTAAGAAAAATCCTTCATAGGTGTACCCAACCCCTTAGGCCTCAGTTAATTCCAGATGTAGTCAAGTTGACAACGAAGAATAGTCATCAAAGGCTTCATGTGGAATTTTGGATTCAAGTATTCTGACTCAGAACTGTTACTCAACACTGATTACACTGGGAGAGGTCACAGATGTCAGGTCTGACAGGGTGACACTGGGACTCATGACACTGGACATATGTTTAACTCTAATAGTAAGGACTTAGTGGTTTCATTGAAGCAGGGGTTTTCGTAAACCCATTTGTGTTTTCCCAAGAGTGATCACGGCATGCTGGTGGCATGAAGGCCTGGGGAGGAGGAATAGAGCTGAAGTTGCTCTATTTATGCACTTGGGCCAAGATAGTGGCACTGGAGGGAAGAGAAAAATGAATGGTAAACAGAAGAAAACTGAGAAAAGCTAAAGATGAAGTGAGGAGAGGAAATGACTGGCAACCCACTGCATTAGCCCCCGGTGGCTACCATAACCAACTACACCAAATGTAATGGCTTGAAACCACATAAATGCATCATCTCACAACTCTGGAAGTCTTCATTAGTTACTTTTCTCTCGATGTGATAAAGCACAAAGTCCAGAAGTGACTTATGGGAGGAGGAATTTATTTTGACTTAAGGTGTCAAAGCCATATGTCCCCATCATGGTGGAGAAGCATAACAGTAAGAGGCAGGCATGATGGCAGAGGCTGAGAGCTCATATCCCCTGACTGCAAGCACAAAGCAAAAAAAGTAAACTATAAGTGGGGTGAATTTATCAACTCTCAACACTGGCCTCCAGTGATGTACTTCTTCTAGCAAGGTCCCACCTCCTAAATTTCCCTGCACAGTATCAACGACTGGGAACCAAGAGAATAAATGCCATGGGAGACACTTCTAATTCAAACTACCTCAAGGTCAAAACTCTAAAATAAGTCTATTGAGTGGGGTTCCTTCTGAGTACTCTGGAGATTCTGTTTGCTTTTTCTAGCTCCAAGAGGATTTCTTTCTCCACTTTCAAAGCCAAGAGCACAGCTTCATTCCTCTTTGCTTCTTCCTGCCACCCTGTCATAAGGACATTGGCAACTGGATTTATTTATCTAGATATCCTAAGATGATCTTTCTACAGAAAATGTCTTGCCTTAACTCTGTTTAATAGAAGTAGACTGGTTTCTGGGTTCTCCCATCATTCTGTCTACAAAATCTCTAAGGACATACTTCAGTGGCTAGGCAGCTAGGGGGGAAAAGGAATACCATGGAAAGATCCACACAAGTGCAATAACATTAGCTGCATCTGATAACATCAAGTACTTTCCTGAGTTTTCCTTTTTGGCTTTGAGGCAGGTTATGTGATTTCCATCACAAATGCGCATGAGGGACTAGGAGAATAGCTCATTTGGCAGTGTGCTTGATGTCCAAGCATGAGGAACTAAATTCAATGCCCAGAACCCATGTCAAATGAAACAAGGCATAAGGGCACACATTTGTAGTCCCAGAACTGGGGAAGCAGAAGGAAGTAGATACTTTGAGCTTACTGATGACTGGTCAGTGTATCAGAATGGACAGGTGCCAGGCTAGTGAGAGATGCTGTCCCCTAAAATAAGATGACCAGGTTCCTAAAGAATAATACCAGAGATTGAGCTCTGTCACACACACACACACACACTCCATACATATATACATTTACTCGTACATAAAGCCAGACTGACATATAGACACACACACACACACACACACACACACACACACACACACACACACAAATAAAGCAAAAACACAGCTAAATATAAGTATAATTCCCTACTTACTCATATCCCTTCAGCATCCATCCTCCTCACCTTACCCTCCTTGCTAGAAGTATCCACATCTTTACACTTGAGGAGAAGGCAGATGGACTATTCTCTCTGTTCTGGGAGTTCATATAACCTTGTCACCCTCTTGAGGAAGACATTTTAGGCAATATTTAGACAAGCCAGGGAATAATATGATTGTGACCTGATGTTACAGTCTGCAATTCAGGAGTGCTGGAACTTGTCTCCTCCACCCCTTCCCCCCATTCAGCCTTTTCTCTGTAAGTGACACACAGTAATTTACTGAAAAAAAAAAAGTTCTGTTTCAGGCATGTGTGCTTTTCTGTGAAACAACAAAAAGTACCTGTTTGAAGAAAAAGTCATTCCCTAGTTTCGTCCTCATAAAAGTTTAATAGAAGCCAACTAAAGTTTAAGATCTCCCAGAGGACAAATAAAGATATTTCGCAGCAAATGTAGAACTGCAGTTTCCATTGGTGTTGGGGGATTTTACACACAAATGCAATTTTATTTTACATTTAAAAGAGGTAAGTAAATAGATGAATCAATTTGAGCTGCTCTGAAATTTCATACCGGGTCATTAATTTTAAAAGATGGGACTTCAATAATAGTTAAGAGAACAGAGGCCCAAGGGTAAAGACAAAATAATCACCTTCAAAATTCTCAGTTTTCAGAAGCTTCAGATCAGAGTAAGGAGGAATCTAAAGTCAGTTTCTTAGAATATCACTCACCACTGCACTGTTTACCTCTAAATGTGGGTTCACATGGAACAATCCAAAGCAGAAACCACCTTCCTCCTTGCAGCACCCAAACCTGCTTTGTGTGCTGACTCCCAGCAAAGACCGGAAACACCTGGAAGCTGGAATAAAAACACCTGTCTTCTGACCCACCCAGAGTTTTAGATTCAAGATGGGCGATGGCTCCTGCAGCCATGGCTGCAGTGGTGACAGAAGAACAAACATCAATATCAGTTCAGTAACAGCACAAATTAGAAATATGTAAGCAACAGTCAGGGAGGAAGAGGGAGGTAAGAGAGGGCTTCACGGACCAATGACAGTCACACTGAATTGTGAATTCATCAGAGGGTTCCCTAGAAGAATTACTCACCAGCCATTACCAACTAAACATTCCATCCAAGTCATACACTTACTATCTTCTTCTAAAATAACTACTATATTTGTAGAATGAAGGTTTCTGCCATCCCAGGCAATGTGAATTTAGGAAGCATCACAAAGAAGCTGTGCTATGCAAATTCTCTAAGCCTCAGTTTACTCATCCCTAAAACAGGTTTACGGGGCTATAGTAATATGTGCACAGCAAAAGACAGTGATGCACAGAGCTTCTTTCTTCACTGAAACAAAATGTTACTTGTCATTAATAGAGTGCTTGACTGCACAGCTTCTGTTAGTTCTTCTTTTCTTTGTGTGATTGTGTTCTGTTGTATGTAGTGCATAGACGAGAGGAGAATGTTGGGTAACCTCTTCTATCTTTTGAGTCAAGATCTCTCCCTGAGACCTTGAATGTTTTCAGCTTGGCTGGCAACCAGGAAGCCCCAGCCATTCTCTTGAATCCAACCTCTGCAGCCCTGGGGTTACAGGCACATGGAGTACCTCATTCAGCCTGTTATGGAGGTACAGGTGTTCTGAATACAGGTCGTCATTGTTGCACTGAGAATAAGAATTATTTTTTGTTTATTTGTTTATTTTTTGAGACAGGGTTTATCTGTCTAGCCCTGGCTGTCATGGAACTTACTCTGTAGACCAGGCTGGCCTTGAACTCACAGAAATCCACCTGCCTCTGCCTCCCGAGTGCTGGGATTAAAGGCAAGCGCCACCACCCAGGAATAAGAGCTCTTAACCTATGAGCTATCCCCCAGTCCATTTGTTAACTTTTGTACACTTAAGCTGATCTAATGTCTGACTGCAGAGCAAAGACCTGGCTGCCGGATAAAGAACTGGGAGCTTCTGGGAGTCCCTGCCGGACAAAAATGAGTTTTGAATTTCAGGGAAACAAGATGAGTCTTCACACACTGAGGTTACACTATATAGTTTTCCCAATAACTTCCTGGGGTTCTGAACAAATTTTGTTAGGGAGAACTTTCTAGTATTTTTATGACAGTCGTACTGGCACATAGTTCATGTCATAAAATGTATATAAAGTATATAACTCAATGATTTTTTTTAAATTGTTTGAGTTGATATCACCACACATAGCATAAAATGTTTTTATTACCCCCAGAAACTCACACTCAACAGCGGTTACTGCTCATGTTCTACGGTCTCTCCCCATTGTGTCCCCTGTACAGCTGAACTCACAATCACCAGCTGATCTTCTTCCTCTGTAGATTATCTTGTTCTGGACACTTCACATTAAAAGTGGAATCACATGTTGGTCCTTTCTGACCAACTTGACTTAGCTTCCTGTTTTTAAGGTTCATCTATTTTATAGCATGGATCAGTACTTCATTCTTATGAATTATCAATGTGCCATTGATGCTTATATTATATCTTTTTCTATATATTCTTCCTCTGTGTGTGTGTGGCAGGGGGACAAGGGTGGGGTGATACAGCAATCACGGCATGCTTGCTGGAGACAGAGGGCGATTGCAGGTGAACTCATCACTTTCTACCTTGTTCGAGACAGGGCCTCTTTTGTTGTTTTTCCACCAGATGTTTGTAGAGGATGGCAGGCCTATGAGTTTCCAGGTACTCTCCTGTCTCTGAGTTTCATCTTGCCACAGTACTGCTGGAATTATAGACATTCATCATGCATTCAGTTTTTTTTTTTTTTATGAGGGGTCTGTAGTTTTAAATTCAGGTCCTCATGCTGGTGTGGCAAGCACTTTTACCCCAAGTCATCATCAAAGCCCTGCATTATATATTCTTTATTCATATCAATTGATGGCTGCTTGAGTTGTTCCCATTTCTTGGCTATTACAAGTAATGCCATGAGTATTCACATAAATTTGAATATGTTTGTATTAGCTTTTTGAGAATTTCATGCAAGAAGACGGTGTATTTTGATGATATTCATTCCCATTCCTCCTTTTACATCCTCCCAGATTCACCCCCATACTCCCACCCAACTTCACATCTCCTTTTTGTAACCTTTGAATCCAATTTGTGCTGTTCATATACTCACAGGTATATGGCCATCAATCAGAACACGGTTGACTTACAAGAGAACACAACTTAAAGACAATTGAGTTGCCCTTCTGCAGTCCCCATTAGGATTCACTAGCTCCTCAGCTAAGGGTTGGGGTTCATGAGCCTATCCTCATTCCATAATGTGCTGTTGACTGGCCTGATCTTGTAGGCCTTATGAAGACAAGCATAGCAGTGGTGAATTCATCAGTGTCCTGTCATGTTCAAAAGACACTACTTTGCCCTAATCTTCCCTGACATCTGGCTCTTGAAAATTTTCCACACTTCTCTTCCATGATGGTCCCTGAGATCTGAGAATAAGGGGTACAATACAGATGTCTCATTTATGGCTGAGCACTCCGTGGACACTTTTTCTCTGTACTTTGACTAGTTGTGAGTTTCTGTACTTGCCGCCATCCACAAAGAAACTTCTCTTATGAAACCTAAGAGCTTCACTGATCTACCACATATAAATTTTTATGTGAGCATACACTTTCAATCTTCTTGAGTTGGATATCTGCCTGGGAATGCTGGGTTGCACTATTTGCAACCCTAGGAAAGATATTGGAAGTTCTTCATCCACCCTTGTTACCATCTGTGTCTTAGCCATCATAGTGGGTGTAAAGAGGTTGCCTTTCTGTGGTTTGTTTGAATATCCCTCATAGCTAATGATCTGAGCATTTTTTTTATATGCACATTGACTACTGGTATGCTTCCTATGGCTGTATATCTGCTCAAATTTTTTGATGAGTTTAAACTTAGATTATTTTTCTTTTTATTGCTGTATTATATCTTTTAAAAATTTTGGAGGGACTTTTCTAAGTACAAAATCTTTTACATTTGGTGAAATTTCAGATGGCCTATTCCTCTTTTGTTATTTGCAGTTTTGTGACTCATTTTTTAAAAACCTGTAGAGTTCAAGCTCATGGTCTTAGTCACTGTTCTATTGATATGAAGAGACGTGATGACCAAGGCAGCTCTTATTCAAAAAAGCAATTAATTGGGGGCTTGCTTACAGTTTCAGAGGTTTAGTCCATTGTCATCATGGCAGGGAGCATGGTGGCATGTAGATAGGCACTGGAGCAGAAGCTGAGAGCTGCATCCTGATCCATAGGCAGGGGGGGAGGGGGAAGGGGAGGGGGAGAGGGAGGGGAAGAGGGAGATTTGGTTTGGATTGGGCTTTTGAAAACTCAAAATCCATCCCCAGTGATACACTTTGTCCAACAAGGCTACACTTTCAAATCCTTTTCAAACAGTGCCACTCCCTGATGACTAAGCATTCAAATATATGAGTCCATGGGGGCCATTCTTATTCAAACCACCAAACCCAGAAGACTTATGTTTATTTTCTTCTGAGTATTTTATACTTTTCCCTCTTATATTAGTCAGGTTTCTCTAAAGGAATAGAACTGATAGTTTTTATACACACACCCACACACACATACACATATATACAGAGAGAGAGAGAGAGAGAGAGAGAGAGAGAGAGAGAGAGAGAGAGAGACAGAGACAGAGACAGAGACAGAATCAGAGACAGAAGGAATTTATTATAATTGGCTTATAGACTGAGGTCCAGCTAGTCCATCACCAACAATAGCTGTCTACAAATGAAAGTCCAAAAATCCAGATGTTCAGTAATGTGGTTGGATGTCTCAGTTGGTCTTCAGTATATGCCAGAATCCTGAAGAATAAACTTGTCAATGAGATCAAGGACAATCTGGTAAAGAGCAAAAGCTTCCTTCTTCCATGTCCTTTATATGGGCTGTCACTAGAAGGTGTGGCCCAGATTAAAGGTGGATCTTCCCACCTCAAAAGGTCTGGATTATAGGTGGGTCTTCCCCCTTCTAATGATTTAATTAAGAAAACAATCTCTTTCAGATATATCCAGCTGCTTGGGCTTTCATTAATTCCAGATGTAGTCAAGTTGACAACCAAAAATATCTGTCACACCTTTTATGCTCATGTGTTTTATCTCTATCAAGTTGATTTTTGTATAAGTTGTAAACTAAGTTCAATATCAGTTTTCTGTGTGTATATATGCACTCTTTCTAGAAAGGCGTGGTCTTTCCTCCATTAAATTGTATTAGTATTTCTCTAAAAAATCATCTCATTGGACTGGGGGGACGCTCTGTAGATAAGATGCTTGTTGCACTAACACGAGGACCAGAATTTGGGGGATTAGAGTTTGTATCCCCAAAACCTACATAAAGGCTAAGCACTTGTGGTGCCTACCTGTAGTGCCAGCACACTGAAGTGGACAGAGAGCTCTAGGGCAGGCTGGCTAGTTAAACTAGCTTATTGTTGAGTTGTAAGCTCATTTGAGAGACCCTACCTCAATAAATAAAATGCATAAACAAAAACAATGGAGACACACTGATATACTTAAAATATCAGAGACATACTGACCAACAGAATAGAACTGACAATCCAGAAGTAAACAGATTTATAATCAATTGGTTTTTTTTGCATATGATGTATACAGTATTTGTATATAGTTGTGTGTGTGGTGTGTGTTTAATTTCAGAATTGGCATCTAGTGTCCTTATACATATCATAATTTTTGTTCATGCATTTATAAAAAATTGTATTATATGAGAAACACATAAATAAAGTAAAGGAAATATTAATCCTGCTGTATTAGAAGGAATTATTTTCTTCCCAATTCTTTACTGACCTGTACATCTGTGCTTTTACCTTGGCCTGACAACTGTGGATGACAAAGTACACTTGGGGCCTGAAACTTGAGTCTAGGTTTGATCTTGCTATATGATCTGAGCCTTAGACTATTATTGAGCAGATAAGCAGCATGAGCTTAAATGGTTGGTCTTGCCTTCTGACACTTTTGCTATCACTGTAAAAAGAATATACCTGGAGTAGTCCTAGTTCCAAATATCCTGCAGATACCTGGACCAAACCTGAACCCACTGTGTGATCTGGAACCCAGTGTAAAATAAGCCAGACTCCGGTGAAAAATCTGACAGGCTGTTTAGAAACAGATGCCTTTCAATGACGACCACTGACATGCCACGGTTAAGATACCTACAACTTAGACACAATCCCTCCTCTCATTCTTTGACTGACTAAAAATGACATTACAAAAGTGTGTGTGTGTGTGTGCGTGTGTGTGTGTGTGTGTGTGTGTGTGTGTATGTACACTCTCCTATTGCTTTTTCTATAATAGCTACTTATCAAAAACTCTTGATAATGCTGGGCATAATGGTACACACCTGTAACACCACAACTTAGAAGCGTCAAGAGGATCAGGAGTTAAAACTCATTCCTGGCTACACAGCTAGTCTGTTACTAGCCTCAGTTACATAAGACCATGACTCAAAAAAAAATAAATAAAATAAAATTAAAATTAAAAAAAAATAAAAAAGAAAGAAACTTACCATAATCACACATTTTAATATCCACATGTGAAGCTTGAGGAGCTGTGTCTGTCTCACCCATCTCTATATTACTTTTCCTGTTCTAAGGAAGGCTGTGATGCATTTCTGTCCCTTCTGTATAAATCTTGGTCTACATATCACACTTCAATAAGCTCATTAGGCAGAGCCCAAGGGGAAGCCGCTGCATCTTGCCCCCATGTAATTACAATTCAGATTTCACCTATGCCATTTGACTAAATCCTTGCAGTTTCATTTCTTAAGAAATGAGGCAGATTAAGAAAAAAACAAACTAATTTTGTGAATTCTTCTAGAATATTCCACTACGTCTTGGACACATATTTTATCTTAAAGAATGAAACTGATGCCATAAAATACAAACTATGCAAATTTCAGCCTTTCTTCATTTCCTTTGAGTTCACAGGAAAACACGGGAGAAATATGAGCGTGTTATTTGTGCTTTTTATTGGTGTAGTAAGTTAAAATATCAAACCATATCCTTAGAAAAATGGTATAGAGGGGCATAGCCAGAATAATTTTCTGAAAGTCTTCAGAGGGTCTGGCATGGTGCATATCTAAATTTGTAAATGCATTTTGAGTAAACATGTCTAAGAAATATATCAAATGTTAAAAGCAGCCTTTCGGGACACAAAATACTGTCCTTGTGGTGATTAATAAACATCCTCAGTGTTCTTTAGTGATGAATGTGCTGCATCTAAACTAAGAGGTGCAGGACTCTGAAGAGCAGGACAGATGGCTGAGACTGTCTAAACTTCCCTGGACAGCTCTCAGCAAAGAGCTGGAGCTCTTTCTGTTTCTTGTTTCACTTCTTCTTTCCCCCAGGAAAAATCACAGTTTTCAGGTCATCAAACAATAATTGATCTGGTTTCACTTTGGCAACTGTTTAAAACGGTTACCCTGGGAACCTCCAAGAACACACATAGTACTGTACTTATACTGTGGGGACGCTGAGCTGTGTGGAAGCTTCCTTCAGGGGACTCATCATTTATCGTCTCACAAACAGAAACATTGATCTAGCCTCCACAATAGCCTCTCTGTGTCTGCTCTGAAGGGATGGCTGCCCCTCTTTTCTGAAAGGCTTCTGTGCTGCCTTCTCTAGGGACTTGGATTCCTGCACCAGGTATCCCTACAGCTGAGCCTGCAGCTGGCCTTTCAAAGGCAGCTACTGATAGCAGCCTTAACTACTGCATCGAGCACAGTTCTTACGCTCGCTCTAAACAGTAGTTCTCAACCCATGGGTCGTGACCCCCTTGGGCGTCACATACCAGATATTTACCTTCTGATTCATAGCAGTGACAAAATTACACTTATGAAGTAGCAGCAAAATAATTTTATGGCTGGGGGTCACCACAGCATGAGGAACTGGATTAAAGGGTGGCAGCTTTGGGAAGGTTGAGAACCACTGCTCTAAGCCATACTTAAAGGGGGGAAAAAGTCTGTTCTGCTAGTCACTCAGCTTGAAATTCCCTGGATTGAAACACCCAGAAAAGAGAAAAGGGCAGGAAAATCTAAGTAGATCTGCATCAACTGAAGTACAACGAGGGCTGGGTGCTGTCCGAGACACTGGGAGACGACTGGGGAAAAGTATGTGGAGCGTGCCTTGGGAACTCGTTGTCACGGCTCATGAAGGATGAGCTCGGTCAAGCTAGATAGACCCTAGCCATTCATTACACCCAGACCCCTAGGCACTCCTCTCCCCACATGTTCACTTAAGGGTATAGAATTTAATAACAAAGCAGAAGTCAGAGGGCCTGAGAAATGCACATCAGGGTCAGGGTGGAGGGTACTGCTTATGTGTCAGGCTCTGCAACTTGCCAAAGTGTGAGCCGACTATTGGGGTAGTGATCATGCACAGTGCCTTCTCTTCCTGATGAAGCTTCTTAAATATTCTAACTCCCAAAGGCAGCACACTATCACCCCCAGAGGCTGAAGCTTGCAGAGTTAGCAGATTGTGGCTATCTGGGGAGACAAGCCTTTTGCCACATAACAGTCACTGAGTGTCCAGCGTGACTTCTCTTTAATGGGTTGCTTTCTTGGGAATCATCCTCCAAAGAACAGTCATGTGGCCTTTCCATTGTAAGAGAAACTGCAGGTGACTTCTTAACCATTACAGCTCTGATGATGAAAGAGTGAAGAACCGCCACAAAGTCAAACAGTGCACCCAGAGATAAGGTTCACAGCTGCTGGCTTACATCGCGTAGCCACCCAAACTTCTCAGTAAGGGAATCAAACGCTTGACTCACTGCGGGGTTGGTGGGGCAGATAAATACTGTTTTCTCTTACTAGACCGGATACACACCCAGGACCCCCAACAAAAGGAGGGTCAGGAAAAGAGAAATAATAATTTGTAAGCATATAGACAATGTTTCAATAGAGAAAAGAGGAAACAGAACACTTGTAACCCTGTTATCAGCAGAGACAGAGCAAACCCTGGGGGCACCAAACTTGAAGAAGCTCACGGGACAGGTCCTGGCTATGCGGTTCTATTTTTGGTGGTGGTTCTGTATCTGATACGCTCCTTCACACCAAGGTGAGTCTTGTTACAGTAACATCTTATATCTTCTCAGTGTGCCTGGAAATAGAAGACATCTGTTTTCTGCTTCTGTAGACACCTCACAAGACTTAAAGGAGTGAATATCTAGTGATAAGACCTCTTCAAAAATAGATGAGTTTAGAAATTAGGTTATAGAGTCTATTTGGAGATTGTCAGGAAGAAGTTTCAGAGTTAATTTCAAAAGTTACAAATTTAGAGACAACAATAAGGAAATGATGTCATAGTATAACTGAAGGCATTTTGCTTTTGGCTTCTGCTGAAATTTCTTTGGTATCCATGACGTTTTCATTTTACCTAAATTATACAAAAAAAACTTATGGAATATCTCACTTGTGTTTATACTCACTAATTTAATTAGTTACCTAAAGCCAGGAAGATATATATTCCATATACATGGAAAGCATGGATGGAAAAGAATAAAAAAAAATTTTTTAAAGAGAAACAGAAAAAGAGAGAGGAAAGACAGGAAAAATTAGAATTCAATGAATTATAATTAACATTTCATTACCTGTTATTTCTGCTTTATTGTTAATATGTTCTCTACAATATGTACCATAGTTGTCTGGTAATAAATCTATATAGTTGTTATTAAGTTTACATTTTGAAATATAATGAAGTTTTGGAAATCAAACTGTCTCATTTGCTTAACATTACTTAAAATGCAATGTGGGGAAATTTTTAAGTAAGGCACGCAGAGAGCCAGGCTTGCTAGGTGTTCCCCACGCAGTCCCAGCTGACCTAAGCTGTCCCTTAGCTCATGTTGAACAGACCTGCCTGGCCTCGTCAGGGCTGGGTACTGACCTGTTCCCACTCTTTACAGGACCTAGCCTAATAGGCATATGCCCTGTGCTTGATAGAGTACTAGGTGCTGGGGCTCTGATGCGATATCAGACGTGACAGGCAGCTGTGGTCCTCGGCTTCTAATGTTGAGAACCCGTGGAACTGAAGGGATCGTCCATAGACAGGTATGTCCACCACTGAGGCAGCATCTATGTGGATAATACTTAGCGGCAAATGAGATTGGCAGGATGTGTTTAAGTGTTGGGATACTGGTGGCAAATGCCTTCTCTATACAGAATATTGAGGGTGGCAGCTGTTTGCATCTGGATTTATGGAGTGTTTTGTGTTTGGGGCCACAACTTGACCCCAAGGATGATATTTTAGGACTATTATAGAAAATTATTCAGAAGTCCAGTAGTAGGAAGAGTAAAGTGTTGCATGTGTCATCCTGTTGCTCGTTTCTATTTTTGTGAGCATGTCCAGTTTTTCACTGTGGGGGTAACACAGTGTACCTAGCTAAACATATCCTTTGGTTTACATATTCACCCCCCATCCAAGAATTGGGTTTTATGGCTGACTATACTGTACAGGGTTAAAAAAAGGGAAACAAATTCTTTCCTTGTAATATTCTAAAAGGGCATATGAATCTTCCCAGTGGCTTTTCAATTTCTGCTATTCAGATTGTGCTTCGAATTAGATGTTACCACAAGTCACTCACAAAGGTTCTAGAAATAGGGCTACCAATATAATTTTGGTTGCAAAATAAATGCTCCTAATTGGAAAGGAAAAAATTTATTTCTGAACTTCAACAGAATTTGGCTGATTCTTAGGAACACTGGGGAAGTCCATCATCAATGGCTAAAGCCTGACTCAACTTCATTTCTAGAAAAATCTGTCATGTGAAAGACTGCACTTTTGTTTTCTTCTAAATTTTAATGAGGGCACTCAAGAAATCTAAGTTTACTCACAGAAATGTCACATGAACAAATTTCTTCTGATCACCCTCAAGGATAGAGCATGTATTTCTAATTGTAGGCAGACAATTTTTATTTAGTTTATTCTTCTAAATTTACATCTTAATTTAACAATGTAATGGCTCTGGGTTGCATTATAATTGATATCCAAGAGAAACGAGTTAGGTATATTGTCATCTTGAGATTGCACAAATAAAGCTACTATATAACTATATTTTAATATGATGATTTATAGCTCATTTGATAATAGTGTAACTTTGAATGTATGAACCAAAGAGCTTGAGTCTTTTTTTCTCTAACCAAAGATGACAGCTCCTACAAAGGGCCCGTGTGCTTTGAGCAGCCACATAGAGACGAAGCCTAGAGGTGTTTGGGGAAACAGAGGCAGCTAATCACAGGGAACAGTCAGATGTTGAAGCTCCAGGAACATCCAGCCTTTGCTGAAATTTATCTGCCCGGCTTTGAAATATTTGTGGTCTATTTGAGTACCTTGTGCTGCCCATAGGACACTGATTTTTTTTCAAAGGCATAGAAAACTCAAGAGATATGGAAAAAAATGTGTTGCCATTTATGGCCAAAACTTAGTAAAAAAATGTTTGAGTGATAAAACTTGAAAAAGAATTCTATTTTTAGCAGCTATAAAATCAGAATACAAGGTAAATTCTAGGGGAGAGTGCTTACTGATATAAAATATTCAATTACCTCCCCACTGAGATATTCAACCGAGTCATTATTTACTTCAACAATTTAATTGGAAAGGATTAACAGATGTTTGTTATTTTTACAAGCACTGCGTTAAGACACTTCCTGTTCTACCAGTCAGTAAAAGTCACTACAGGGTATTAATTTTTAGGGATTTTTTTCCCTGACCTAGAACTTGTGTTAATGAAAACCAGTGAAGGTAGGGTATATTAAACATCATGTCGGGAAACGCTGACATCTGAAGATGTAGCTTTTATAATTGAGACAGCCGCTACCTTTGCTATTACTAAGGATATTTTAGCTGAGCTTCGCAGGCTTGGTGGATTAGAAATGCTTCCCTTTGGCTCATCAAAAGTCTGACTTGTTGAAAATTTAGAAGACTATTACAGTGTCTGTTTTCATTGTCATGATCATGATCGGTATAAAAATTCACTTGTATAGGGTGGAAGTGTCATAGAAATAGTAAAAAGGATTATTTTGGTGAAAACTGGCCTAACTCTGAAAGTTTACTTGAAAAAAAGAAAAAAGAAAGAAAGAGGTGAATGACTTCTATATGCTGTCCCTTTACGGCTGTTGTGTTATTACTCCAACTTGGGCAGTAATAGCAATATGTTAAGTAAGATATTGAAAGATGAGATTAAATAATGAAGCAAAAGTATCTGGAATTAATTTTCAGAATTTATCCATTTAATGAAGTTCTTTCCTTTGCCTGCACTGGAATTAGACTTGGAAAATGTCTAGTCATTTAAATCATTTTAAAGTAAAACCTTCTCTGATTCATTTTTTTTTAATTATTTATTGTGAAAGTGTTAAGGGTCTAAGCAAGGTCTTTCATATTCTAAACAAGGCTCTCCTAGTGAGCTACAACTTAGCCCTGTAAGTCATTTTAATTACTATCAAGCTGCAAGAGCATCTTTTGTTGTCTGAAGATTGAGGTATGACCCAAGTTTATATAGCCACACACACACATGATGAATAAATAAATGCCTTAATTTTCTTTTTAAGTGAGGAGGCACACCCCAGGTGGAAGCCACACACACTTTTCATCCTTAAAGTTGAGCTCCAGAAAATGTCTGGGAAAACTCCAGATCTCTAATCTACAGGTCCCAGCAGGAGCTGTTGCATTCCCCTTTGAACTCAAGGTCTGAGACCCTCTGCTTTTCCTCATTCCCTTAACCCAACATTCTACTCTCCATCCATCTCATTGTTAAGTTGTTTTCTGGAGGGAGAAATACTTACACTTTTTCCAAGTGTCTGATCATGTTCTTTGTCTGCCTCCTGTCCTGTTCTCGTTTGGGTCCTTAAGACTATAAATTATCTTCCCCCAAACTCAAAGTATCACAAATTTATTCCAGACTTTAAATGGAAGTTTATGTTTCTCACATTACAAATTGTTATCAATGTAAGTTTCTTGTCACATTGACTTGAAGGGGAAGGGTGGTGGGATCAAACCTAGGACTTCCTACGTAACACTCCACCACCAAGCCCCTAATTTAAAAACATATGAATGAAATTAGTAGTGTTCATTTGTTATTAATTACTTAGAACTTTTCCCATCCTGAGGCCTGCTCTACTGTCCTGAATATCAATAGTCTGCTGTTTTCTTCTTTTTCTTGTACCACTACGCATTTGCTCAGTGGACTCTAGTGGAATCTCTGCTTGTGTGTATTGTGAACTTTAATTCACCCTCTGTGAGTCAAATCAGAATTCTCTTTGCACCTATTGTGCCCCAGACACATCACACATTTCAATTAATTACTAATTTACATGTCGTTCTGTCCCAACAGATGATTCTACAACCCAAGAGCAAAGCTCCATATGTTTGCATTCCCAGCAAGCAAAAGAGACAGATTATAAGCAATTGCTAAGTGACCCACTGACTGATCTCAAGTTAGAAAGTAGCTGCCAGCTTTCCTTAGAAATGACAATGTGATGATCTGGAATTTGTCTTCCATGTTTCCCCTAGGATTTGACCATCATGCAGCCTATGTTACTAATCCTTGTGGGGGCTTGGACAACATTGCAAGCTGACTTACTTTCTGACGAAAAGGGTAAGGATTGTCTATCCAATAATGTCTGTTTTTGTTAAAGTATATTATAAAAACGGTAATGGAATTTTCTCCAAAATAAGCATTCAATTGGGAAGTTTTTATAAAACAGTATAACTCTTGAGATTTAAGAAATCAGTGTGGGCAGAAATATAAATTCTATACTTCAGTGAAAAATTCAATTCTAAGAGTATATATGGGCATCGTGGAAGAAGGCAGCCTCTGGAGGCCATGTTTAGGACCCCCAGTTCCACTGGGAATTTCACAAAAGGCCTCACAGGAAGCAAGAATAAACTTCTGCCATTTTTCTTTTCTTTTTTGCCCCTGAAACTCATTGATCTAAGGGTTTAGTATGATGATGGAGGTTAAGAGAGGAAAACTGTTTGATGGCACCAGCCCAGCTCTATCTAGAATTCTCTATAAAGATGGTATTCTATCTTGGTACTGCCTAGCACATAGCCACTGACCACATAGTGGACACATAACCACCAAACAGTTGAAATGTACACAGTGCAGCTAGAGCAATGAACTTTGGGGTTTAGTTAGCTAATTTAGATCTGAAAAGCCACAGTAGCCAGTGGCTGTTGAAATAAAGGTGAACTACACAGGCAGTCCTGGAAACCCTTGCATGTCAAACACAGGTGCGGAGTTATGAAGGGCTTTTAAAGGTCAATGGAAAACACTGACAATTTAGAAAATGAATAAATTAAAGATTATGTGTTTCACAATGTATAGTGCTGCCCGAGTTTGGATGAAAAATTTTAAGAAGTTGTTTAGACACACGCCAGAAAAAACATAACAGAATAAGACATGAATTGAAATTTTTTACTTTCTTCTTTTTGCTCATTGTGTTTTACAGTATTTCTACAATGAGTACTGAGTTCTTAATTAATTTTATGTTGAAAGCAAATCCTTTTTTTTTCTACTCAAATACTTTAGGATATGGCTCATAATGAAATATAAATACATTTTATATCATGAATCATTGATCTTACAAACAAGTAGGTACTTTTATGCAATGGAAACCAGATGTCCATGAGACAACTGTTTTCATGTTTAACATATGCTGCCCCCAACCTCCGGTGTGTTCTATTTATCTTCTATACTCCTGTGAAAAGGAAAGAAGAGGGATTAGGAGTCCAGAAATTGTTATCACATCCCATCCACTGATTATGATGCTTATTGTGAAAACTACACCTTTAATGAATAACAATATGGTAGATTGTTCATATTCAATAAAACCATGTGAAAATTACAGGTAGTGCCTGGATGATGAACTAGCAATCATTTTAAAGAAACTTTTGCTAAATTACTTCTGTATCATATATTTGAATAAGCCACAACAAACCAGTATGTTACTTAACAAAATAATTAAAATCTGTTAAAGACTGGGAATATAGCTCAGTGGTAACATATCTGTCCCATGTTCCCTGGCCCTGAGTTTTACCCCCAGCACCATACAAAATGGACAGTTTAACATTGTATCATTTTTGTTTGTTGTTGTTTTTTGAATCAATAGTTTTACTTCTACCACCTGTCAATTTTACTGTTAAAGCCATTGGATTAGCTCAAGTTCTTTTACACTGGGCCCCAAATCCTGATCAAGAGCAAAGAAATACTGATCTACAATATCATGTGAAAATAAATGCTCCACAAGAAGATGAGGTAAGTGCTGGGTCTGATGACGAAAACAAAAAACAAAATAAAACAAAACAAAAAAACCAAACAAACTGAGAGTGAATATTCATTTTTTAAACTACATTTTTCTTCATGAAGTGAAATTCTTCATAAAGAACATCCAATTACTAAATATTATCTTGTATTACCAGTAGGATCTGTAAAGTGAATTAGACACATGCTTATTATTCAAAATGGAACAGTAGCATAGAAGGCTTTGTCTCAAGGAAAGTCCTCTCTCTCTCTCTCTCTCTCTCTCTCTCTCTCTCTCTCTCTCTCTCCCTCCTTCCCTTCCTCCCTCCCCCTCTCTCTAGTGCGTGTGTGTGTGTGTGTGTGTGTGTGTGTGTGTGAGAGAGAGAGAGAGAGAGAGAGAGAGAGAGTGTACATGTGTGTTATGCACTTGTTAGTGTAGGTCTGTGCACATGTAAGATGGCTAGGTATGCAGGGGTATGAAGGCCATGGGTTGATGCTTTCCTTGATCCCTCTCCAAGACCTTTTGTTTTTGAGAGAAGCCTCTCATTCAATTGCAAGATCATCAATTTGACTAGGCTTCAGAGATCCACCTCTCTGCACTACCCCTAGTGTTTGGGGTTACAGGTGCATGTTGCCATGTGCCTTGAATTTTACATGTGTTTTGGGGACCCAGACTCCAAGTCGTTGTGCTCACACAACAGTGACTTTATTGATTCAGCCATCTTCGAGACTATTTACCAACTTTTGAAGGGTAATGTATTTGATAGTACTGTAGATGAACGGTCTTATTAAATAAGAAACACAGAGCCAAATGCAGAGTTAATAGCCCAAGAGGTCAGAGCACTAGCTAAGAGCTAAAAACCTTACCCCTCACTGCCGCTGCTTGTTTACTTATCTCCTAAAATGTCAATAAAACTAGAAGAAAGTCATGAACGAAATGGTACAAGGGAGCTGTACAGGGTCAGAAAACCCAAGGTGAAGGCCAAGTTTATTCACTACCTTGTTTATATCCTCGGGTCTTGAGTTGATTTCTCAGATTTATGCTAGGGATGTGCTAACACATCTACTGCTCATCACATTTGTAGTAAGGTAAAAGAAAGGGACATGTAATTTGTACTAACCATTTTGGAGTGAATATGAAATTTTAAAGAATTTTCTGCCAAGAAGGTACTCCTAGAGAGGAGACTGGCATTAATGATGAGAATCAAAGGCAACTTGAGCTTTAATTACAATATGGTGTTTGTTATTAAAAGAGGAATTTGTTCATGTGTCATTGAGAAACTATATTAATATTATGATGCCCCTTTTCTAAGAAAATTACTTCATACCATTTTACTTATTATCATTTTCAAAGTGGAGTAAAAGGCCTATTTGATTGATGTTGTTTTCTGTTACATACCATGACTGGCGGGTTTTATTTTAGTATAATACCAGGAAGACTGAAAGCAAATATGTGGCCCCCCTTCATGATGGCTTTGCAGCTAGTGTGAGGAGCATCCTATGGAGAAGTCACTCTTTCCTGGCCAGCAGTTGGGTTTCTGCTGAACTCAAAGCTCCATCAGGTAAAGGAGACATGGGACATCTAAATTTCATATTTTACACTTCTCAGAACGGGAAAGAGCCTCTTTTCTTTAGCCCGGCACCACACCTTCCAATCTCCTTTTAATCTTTCATGGCACCCACATTCTGATCATAGCTTTCATAGGCCATCCAGGTCTACCTGTGGCACCCCTGCAAGCACACCCCTGTATCTACACTGGGAGCTGGGGCTTCTGATACACATAAGCAGAGATAGCTCTGTTTAAACATTTTAACACAGAGTGACACAAACACAAGATGGAAAAAAAAGGAGGAGACAGACCATCAGACCCTGGGATATGTGACTTCCTAAATCATATATGTTTTAGCCCCATATCTGTGAGTGTTTTTCAAATCTTTCTCCTAGCCACATCATTGGAGAAGAAGATCCTGCCTCCTGTATTATTAGTCAGCTTTCTTTTTACTATAACAAATATGTAAGATATTACACTTATTTTGGTTTCTGGTTTTGGTGGGGGTTTCCACCCATGACCTGTCAGGCCTATTTTTAGTCCATTTAACAACACAGCATATCCTTCCAGAAGCAGGTGGTAGAGGTCTAGAGCCAGGAAGCAAAGGGAGGCAAAAAAAGGGCAAGGGCCCAACTATCTATCCCCTTTAAAGATGTGTCTCCAAAGACCTCCCCAAAGACCCCAACTCAGACAGGGCTCTCCACTTCCCAACTACACCATGAGCTGCACAGCAAAGTCTTTAACAAATAGAACCTGGGCACACTTAACCAAAAACCCTGAACTGTGCTGGTAACAACACAGATGCGTGCATTTACTCATCATTTTCCAGTGGCTTGCCCCTAAATAAGGAGTGTACTTCAAGGAATATTGATGAATATAAATATGGGCCATTGTGTACCTTGCATTAAGCCATTATTTCACATCTACTGAACAACTGAACTTCCTCAATGTGGTTTTCCTTTCAGTGTTAAGTTTCTGCAGTTCTAATTATTCCCTTAGTACCACCGCCCAATACACACTTACACTAATCAAGTATTGTTTATGCCACTAACCAAGTGAAAATCCATACTGAATTATTTCTTGGATTGGAACTGGGAAACTGATGACTTACTTTGACATGACATAGACTGTGCAGATGTTTAGTATGTGGACACATGTATGCACAGAGTGAGGAGGGAAGCCCTATATCCATAGGTTCCACATTTATCTTTTCAACTAAATGTGGATCAAAAGCATTCTACGACAAAAGCATTGAAGCATCCATACTGTTCATGAACAGATTGTTTCATGCCACTATTCTAAATAACAGTCTAACAATTATTTACTAAGCACTTAGATTAAGTATTCCAAGTTCTCTAAAAAGGATTTATACTAAACCAGAGGCTGTGTAAGCCATATGCAAGATGGCATCATATAAGAGACCTGAGCATCTGAAGGTTTTAGTATGGGAGGAAAGTTCTGGAACAAATACTACAGATACAGAGGCATGATTTTATAGATACATATGTGTCTACATCATATATAATATGCATGTATGTATCATAAGGCAAACTAACCAGTTTTCTGTCTCCAAATTCCAAACGGCAATAGGAAGCTATCTCCTCTCACCTTCTCCCTCTGTCCAATGAAAGACACTTGATGACAGTGATACAAATTAATCTATAGCTGTTTTAAGAAAAAATAAAAACCCTTCCATTATTCAGGGTTTCCTCTTTAGGAAGGTTATCCCTGACCTTAGCCCCAAAAATACCTTTTCCCCCTTCTTTGTTTGATAGAGTGTTCTGGGTAGCACAAACATAATTTGGGGGAAATCCAGTGCAAACAAACATTTGGAATCTTAGATTTTAAGTTATGGTATGTTAAGGAGACTGGCAAGCTGTTTACATTGGTCTCTAATATAATGGTAAGATCTTGGGGTATTGCCAAAATGCATCCCCTGAGCAGTAATCCATGCGATTCTTGAGATATAGATGCCAAGGAATGGCTCATATAATCTAAGAGGGAAGGGGATTCTGGAGAGATTCCTTGACCTAACCTCTCATTTACAGCAGGAAAAACTGGAATTCAGGCAGCATTTGGGGAAATGCCTCACAGTCAAGTACTGACAAGTATAGTACTAGAGTGCTCAAGTTGTTGGACACATAACACTAGACTTGAACTTTCAGACATCTGTCTCACTGACACACCTCCACAGCTTCATCTACAATAGCTGAAAAGTTCTTTCATGTCAAAACCCGAGGCTTTATAGCTTTAGTTTCATTTCTCCAGTAAATTTGCCCTTTGCAAATGAGTTTCTATAATTGGATGTTTGTGGTCACTCACAATCAATAGTATCTCAAACAAAAGCACAAAATTCTTAAGCCATCATGGCAATGTTTTGTTCTTTTTATTTGTGGTCCCCTAGGGTCTTCTGGAACCTCGGTTATGAATTTAACTTGTACCACAAACACTGTTGTGAGTAGTCACACCCACTTAAGGCCATACCAAGTGTCTCTTCGCTGCACCTGGCTTGTTGGCAAGGATGCCCCTGAGGACACACAGTATTTCCTATACTACAGGTCAGTATCTATTTTTACTTATGCAAATTATCCATTTCCTCTTCCCTTATAAAAACTCATGGGTGTTGCAATTTAGGTTTGGTGTTTGGACTGAAGAATGCCAGGAATACAGCAGAGATGCACTGGACAGAAATACTGCATGCTGGTTTCCCAGGACGTTTATCAACAGCAAAGGGTTTGCGCAGCTTGCAGTGCATGTTAATGGCTCAAGCAAGCATGCTGCAATCAAGCCCTTTGATCGGCTGTTTACTCCCCATGCCATTGGTAAGACACTAATCCCAACATTGGAATAATGGAATAGTAGAATCTTTGCATTGTAAAGGGTCTTGCTACCTTTCAAATATTAAACAATCATACAATCAATATGAGGGAAAAAAAATAAGATAGGCATCCCAACTTTAATTCTACATAATTGATGGATGACTTGGCAATGTAGGGGACTGTCCTGAGAGTGGGAAGATGTTTAGTGGTCGTCTTGGCCCCTATCTATGAGTTATCTAACTCTTACCTTCCCTACTTGTTCCCTCTCCTGAGCTGTGATGAAATCAGGTCTTAAACATATCCTTTTGAGGGTAGAGTTCTCCCCAATTGAGAATGACTGCACCTGGAAAAGTCATGGCACTACTCATCTGTTCTGGCTTCTTCCATGAAATGTATGTCCACAGGTCTTGTAATAGATCATACCCATAACTGTCTGAGCCTTTTCCCCAAGGTGTGGTCCTTCTGCAGTCCAAAGGTATTCATTCAGGTTTTCCATCATGTGGCTCTTCTTTCAAAGCTAACCATCTCCAATCCTCATTGGTCCTTTGTAGTGGTTTGGACTCATCTCTAGACTTTTAAACAATATGTCCACAGGTCTTTTCTCTCCTCCACCCTTGTCTTTTCTTTCCCACTTCCTCTTTCATTTTTTCATATGTGTATGTGTACTGTGTATGTATTTGTGCAGGTGTGCTTGTCCATGCAGAAGCTTGGGATTAACATCAGAATATCTTCCTCAATTGCTTCTCCATTTTATTTTGTAGGGATCAGAAACTTTCACTGGATCTGGAACTTGTCATTTTTGCTGGTTGGCTACCTTAGTGAGGCCCTAGAATCCACCTATCTCTACCACCCAACCACCACCCCTAGCTCTGGTGTTACAGCTGTTTTCACCTGGGTTCTGGGAATCCAAACTCAGGTCTCTGATGCTAGTATAGAAGTGCTTACTCCTGTAAAGACATATTTAGCTCCATCTGCCCTTTTAATACAGAAGCTTCTTGTTCTATCTGACAAAACAAGACAACAACAACAACAAAAAATAAACACTGAAACCAGAAAGGAGAAGTGATTTTTCCCAGAGCTATCCCTCTGCTGGGAAATGGATGTGGGGCACATGGTCCCTGTGCTGACCATGAGCACAGTCTAACCTGGAAAGTTAAAGGGATGCTGGGTACACCTTGCAATGAGCTGCCAGGGGAAGGGTGCCAATCAATCCCTTCCATGTGGAGTAGTGATTTCTGTTCTTTATATGTATAAATCTATTCGGCAAGCCACACCAAGAACCTCATGGGAAGCCATCCACTTCCTGTGGCTTGAGATTGGTTGATGGAGACCTAATGGTAAACCTTGAAAAAAGCATATCTTAGAAACGGTGGCTTGGGGCTGTCAGCCCTGATCATTGTTTTCCCAGAATTGCCGCTGACCTACCTCTTCTTCTCTCACCTAGATCAAGTGAATCCTCCAATGAATGTGACAGTTGAGATCAAAGAAACTTCTCTTTATATCCAATGGGAGAAACCAGTTTCTGCCTTTCCAGTCCATTGCTTTAATTATGAATTGAAAATCCACAACACAAAGAATGGTTACTTTCAGGTAATTTTTAATATCTTTCCAGTATTCCATGATAGACATCCATTATTTGTGGAGCATTTAAAACAGTGGTTCTTAACCTTCCTAATGCTGCAACACTTTAATACAGTTCCTCGTGTTGTGGTGATTCCCCAACCATAAAGTTATTTTCATTGCTACTAAATAACTGTAATTTTGCTACTATTATGAATTCTAATGTAAATATTTTTGGATATACAAATTTGCTAAAGGAGTTGCAACCCACAATCTGAGAGCCACTGATCCAAAAGTTTCAGTAGTGACTACTCTGGGTGTTTTTAAGTATCAACAAAGTCAATGTTGACTTACATCTGCCCCGGGTATTACAGAAATAAATCAAATCTTCCAGTAGTTTTATTTTGAAAAGACAAACTTTGAGTAGAAAATATTACAAAGGATAAAATGAAATTCATTTGTAAGAGCTTTGCTAAAAATCCAAATGATACAGCTACAGTAGGGGAAAACCGGAAGGCAAGTTTTCCAGAAGTTAGAATTATCCTAAGAGCCTGTAATTCTACTTCTAGGTATGCATGTAAATGATTTCAAAACAGGGTCTCAAAAAAGATATTTGGATACCCATGCTCACAGCAGCATTACTCACAAGCTGAAACAGCCCCCACATCCATTAATCGATGACTAGAGTAAGGCTTGGTGGCATACATTTGTGATTCCAGCACCCAGGAGGGAGGCGGAGAAAGGAGGAATGCTGTAAACTTGAAGCTAGTCTGGGTTACACAGCAAGATTCTTACCTGAAAACAAACAAGGCAAACCTAAAGCCCTACAGAATATGAATAGAAAAACAACATGGGATATATATTAATATGTACAAAGGGTCATTCCTCAGTCTTTGAAAGGACATTCTGATACATGCTACAATATGAATGAGCCTAAGGACAGCAAGCAAGGTGAAATAAGCAGGTCGCAAAGGACGAATAGTATATGATTCTGCCTTTATGAGATGCCCTGGGTGGAGAAACACATATAAACAGAAGGCAGTACAATGACTGCCAGGAAATGGGCAATGGAAAATCCTCATTTAGACAACTGTTGTCTAATGGGAACAGTGTCCAGAGTGTGAATTTTTGATCACTGGGTGATGGGAATTGAAAGGAGGGTCTCATGCACGCAGAGACCAACTTCAGACTTGCAAGATGAAAAGTGTGTTGCAGTCTGGTTGCACAACAGCGTGTCTGTTCAACATTTCTGGCCTGTACACTTGACAATGGTGCAGTGGGCATGTGTTATACCCATAGAGTTTTATTGTGTTATTTTATACCTTGTCCACAATAACTATTGTGTAATTACGTTTCCTATTTTATTAAGCCTCATCCCCGAAAAAAAAAAAAGCCAAATAATTTCTTATAGTCACAAAGCTAAAAGTTAAGAGCACTGACTGCTCTTACAGTGGACCCAGGTTCAATTCCCAGCACCCACGTGGCAGCTTACAACTGTCTGTAACTCTAGTTCCAGAGGATCTGGTATCCACCCACAGACATACATACAGGCAAAACACCAATGCAACAAAAATAAATTAAATAAAAATGAATGGACATAAGATAAGTCCTGCCCTGGCAAATGGCATCAGAGCCTCCCACCATAGGAAAGATCAACAGAGTACAGAGGAGAGAGGGGGCAAAACAGCCCTGTCATCCTTCACAGCATGGAGTTGAATGTAGCCTGGGGGCATCAGACAGAAACTTGACTACTGAGGCAAAAAGAGAAGGACATCATAGTGTGTGTTTCCAGAAATATCCTCTATGAAGGACTGGCTTTCTCTTGTAAATTTCTAATCTACCATAGATTAGCGCTTTCATAAACATTAACAAGGATCAACTAGGAAAAACAAAACAAATATAGCCGAAGATATGAAAGTACAAACCAATTGATCATGTTGTCACGACAATGTCCAACAGCTCTCCACTTCTAAACTGTGCTCTCACTGTCTGAACTGATCTTGTCATAGAACAGCAATCAGCATTTCCTGACGTGTACCAGTCCACAACCACACTGTGCCTGCTAGGCGTGTGAGGAAAAGGAACTGGCCAGAGGCTTGAGAGTGCATGCTTCCTTCAGCCAAGGGGTAGTGACTGAGCTGGCCTCAACACAAGGCTAACATCAGACTTGTAACTCTGTACTTACATAGCAATCTCAGAGTGGCTCTGTGAGACGTTTACTAGACGCCAAAGAGCATCTACTTTAAAATCACGGCCACGGGCAATGAGCAGCATCAAAGGATTTTACATGGTTGAGAAATGTAGCATTTACGGGGTAGAAGGGTAATCCTGGCTGCAGTGTGAAAGTTGGATGTGAGGGAGACTAAGTGGGTACAGGGATGTGAGCTATTTGGACCATCCAAGCAATAGAGCAGAAAACCCACACGGGCTGTGGTCACTGGGCAGGGCTGAACAGGCACAAACCACGTGCTGTTTAGCACGACGACTTACCAGTGTGGAAGGACAAGGTAACAGAGATTATGTATATTGTTGAAGGTGACTCCAATTTTTTCCATATGAAATATGAATTTTTCTACATGGCTTCACCTGGTCCTTCAGCTGACCCTTTTATATATTTTAGTTATAAGATCACTTTCCCCCCTCAGGGTAACTTGCCAAGACCTCACACTGGAACAGTGTGGAATAAACTCATGACTACACCCTGGTGATTTTAGATTACTTGCTAAATAATGAGACACATTACCTGCATGTGACCCCCTCAAGCTGGTATTCTGCAAAAATTATTTATCTTGGCATTATTATAATGTTAATTTCCCCCATTTAGATGGAAAAACTAGCCACCAACAAATTCGTCTCAAAAATTGATGATGTTTCTACATATTCAATTCAAGTGAGAGCAACTGTGAGCTCATCTTGCAGAGTGTCTGGAAGCTGGGGCGAGTGGAGTAAGCCTATTTATGTGGGTGAGTCCCTATTGTGTATTTAAAAGCAGTGGCAACAGATAATCCTGGTGAGTGCACATGTTCACTCAGGTCTTGAAATGGCTTCATCTCCACTCTGCCTCACTTTTCATCCAGCCACTGTGTCTTCAAGTAAACGTCTGCATGTGTTCTAGGAAGCCTCGTGGTCCCACTGTCTCTCTAGCACAAGCCCTTCCCAGGCCTATTTTATTTTGTTCCATAATTTTTATTAGATTTTTCTGTTTTTACTTCCATCCATATTGTGCGTGTATGTGTGCATGCATGAGTGTGTGCTGTATGAGAGGGTGTGTGTATGCGTGTGTGTGTGTGTGTGTGTGTGTGTGTGTGTGTGTATGCAGGTATGTGCACTGTGTGTGTTCATTCAGGACAAAGGGGGATGTCGGGATCCTGCTCGATCATTCCCTGCCTTGTTCCTTTGAGCCAGGGTCTCTTGTTGAACTTGGGGCTCGGCTGGTATGCAGTAAGCACCAGACGTCCTCACACCTCTGCGCTCAACAGCGTTGTGTTTACAGGTACCTGTGCAGCCATGTCCAGCTTTTCAAATGGATGTTGGGAGTTTGAACTCAGTCCCTTATGCTTGTATAGTAAGCACTCTTACCTGCTGAGACATCTCCCCAGCCCCTATCTAATTATTTAGAGTACACCTTTTATTTTCAGATAATTGCACGTTCATAAGCTGAGGAAAGAAACAGAAATACAATCTTTTTTTGACCTAGTTTCTCCCAGTGGCAACATCTTGCAAAATCGATAGTATAATTTTAAAACTACAAAATTGACATTGATGACCCTCCATCTTTCTCAGAGCCTGTGGATTTAATGCATAATTATTTCTTTATGATTGGTCTTATGCCGTGTTAGTATTCACGTTGCAGCTCAGTCAAGATGCCAAGTGGTGGAACATAAGACTGTTCCCTTTCACCTTTGGAAACATGCCCATCCTCTTTTGCCCCTCATTTCTAGGCCCCGGAAAGGTCCCCATCACCATAATTTTGCCGTAATCAGGTATGAATTTGTTTCCTTTTTAAAAGATTTTAAAATTAAATAATATTAAGGTCCATGAAACCTAGATCCATCCCTGAACCTTTAGCCTAACAGATAGTAATTTGGACATCTCTTGGACATGTGTGTTGGTTTTGAACCTATTTTTATTTGTGATCAAATTGACTGGTTTATTTGGTAAATAAAATGAGTACCATACATGACAAGTAATAGGGAATGGGTAGCAACCATGGATGAAGGGGGGTATTTCTTGGATAAAGGGAATTACTGGTATATATAGATATTTGCAAAACACCACTCTAGATGATTTTCATATATTCTCTTAGATAAATCTATCAAGAAACCCGTCCTTCAGATAAGGATGTATATTTGGAACATTGGGTGATGAGCTTACCTCTGCAAGCTCTGAGATGGGGTGAACCCTAGGTTAATGTATTCTAGGGCCCAGTCTCTTAGCACTCGGTCATGGTGTGATAGGACCCTACATGTTGCAAGGTGCTTAGCAAATTAGACTGGCATAGAGGACTTTGTGCTTATAGCTGGTTACATTACCTCTTACAGGACCTAAGGGATGTTCCAAAACAACTGGGACAGCATACTTAAAGAGAAATTTATGTCAGGCACATACTAAAATTTTCTACTAAAGTAATTCGCTCACTTGGGCTACAGGGTGGGTCCTCCGGAAATTCTTGGGCAGCGAACCATTAGCCTGTGTGGCGGTGAGTCAGAACTGATGTTATCAGGTTCATTTCCAGGGGAGAGAGGAATGATGGAAGGCCTTGAGAGGTGGAGCACTGATCTGGGTCTGTAAGGAGGCTGAGAACATTGCCCTGAATTCCTGTGGCACCCCCTACAGTTGTTCAATACACGACCAACACTGCTGTATTCAGTGCCTGGCAGCACTGGTGTGTGTGTGTGTGTGTGTGTGTGTGTGTGTGTGTGTGTGTGTGTGTGTGTGTGTATGTGTGTGTGTGTTTGCTAGGAGCAGCACCATGAGCTTCCCAGGGAGAGGAACTGAAAGTGGGGTATGGGGAACTGAAAAATGGACAGCCTCACCTACCTCATAATTTTGATGAGGTGAATCTTCTTCTCCCTCCCTTTCTCCCTGGCTAAACTAAACTGACCTGGTACACATAGGACCGCTCTCAAAAACACGTCATTTGCACAAATAAAACTTATTCTGTGCCCCAAGAGAAAACCAAGAGTCATTAGTCTCAGGGAATTTGAAACAAGATTATTAATTTTGTCAAATCCTGTAGCAGAAGCTTTGCATATTTGTATTCCATGGATTCTTTTTTCAGGGTTTTATGTGTTTCTCAAGTGTACAACTCTCATTGGCCTGAAGCTACTGATGTTTCTCATTGTTGTCCCTATATTGCAACCTAAACAAATTTGGAAAAAAAAAATGAATATGGACCAAGAGACCTCAGATGAGTATGGTAGAGACCAAGGTCAGAATCTTGGCTAAGAAGTCAGTATTGTTTGCTGAGTGCTTGAGTCTTGAAGTTATAGTTGGTGTTGACTGTTGACACTTTAGAACTTAAGAGGGTGAGGAAGCAGCAGTAGACAAAATCAGATCTGGATTTTAGCTGTGGCTCTGCCAGTGTGTAGTTCAATGGCCCAAGTTAGAGATGGCTAAGTAATCAGAGAGCACAGTACAGCGCTGCAGATTCTCAGAATAAACTCAGGTTGTAAGAGGGAGTGATAGTCTGCCACCACACAGGGGACTGAGTGAAGAAGCATGCTAGTCTGGGTTTTACTACTCTGACCTAGTAACAAGTAACCTTTCTGGTCCTAAGTCCCTCACCTGTAGATGTGACACTTCTTTCCCTGGTTGCTTCTAACTCTGCCATTCTTGTGACTCCACTCTCCAATATTCATCACCAAAGCACTGAGAGTAAGATTGTGATCCATCTTGAGAGTTTACGTTAAGCTTGTTTTTAACGTATTACTCATTTCCCCTCTCCCGCTCTCTTACCATTTCCAAAATAACTGCTTCTTGGCTTGGACCTGGCCTCATTATATTTCCCTCCCAGGTATACTTCATTGCCATTTGCTACTGCGAATCCTATTTCATTTATTGCCACCCATTTCATGAAGACGAGCTGATTAATATTAGCGCTTACCTTATAAATCCATCCTTTCTGGAATTTACTCCCCTGCTCAGTTTAGGATCATTAGTGAATTTAATCAATGCAGACTCTCCGTTTTCATCAAGATGATTAATAAACATAATAGGAAGTCCAAGCCCCTCAGGGACATTTTGCATGGCTCTTCCTTACCCCTGGAGGATGCAGTAATAATTATGCTCAGCTTGCAGTCTCTCAGACAGTTTTGCTGCTATATTCATTTCCTTCAGACACTCT
Organism: Peromyscus eremicus; assembly: GCF_949786415.1. Taxonomy (NCBI): domain Eukaryota; kingdom Metazoa; phylum Chordata; class Mammalia; order Rodentia; family Cricetidae; genus Peromyscus; species Peromyscus eremicus. The sequence goes on along the minus strand of NC_081418.1, from coordinate 118,325,626 downwards.
TCCATCTCTCCTACCTTGCCTCACAAACAGCCCCTGGGAGCCCTCCTGGATTTTCACTATCACCCCGTGACTTTGATATTATGTTCACTCCGTTATTTTAATTAAGCTAAGGAAATGGAAGCCTGAAGATATTAAGTGACTCAGTCATTGTCAAATAGCCAAGGAGTGATTACTAATATATAATTTCCCCAAATAAGTGCCATAAGAACCAATTAGCAAATTAGGATAGTTTAACTAATTAACCCATTATAGCCCAAGGTTACTTCATGAAGAATGAGACACAGGAAATTGGATTGATGATGTAGAGAGCTTGGCTTGGGGGAGGGGACTTCTGTTCTGCTGGGCAAGATCCTTGGCCAGTCCAATAAGCACAGGGGGTATAGATGCAGTGAATAGGACAGCCAGCAAATAAGATCTCTCTATCTTCTTGAGATTTGCTTTGAATCTGCCTTCTTGCCCTGGGATTTTCAGAGCATACAGAGCATAGGTTTTCTTTTTCTTTCTTTCCTTCTTTCTTTCTTTTCTTTCTTTCCTTTTTCTCTTTCATTCTTTCTTTTCTTTCCTTCCTTCCTCTTCCTCCTCCTCCCTTCCACCCTCCCTCTCCCTCCCTCTCTCTCTCTCTCTCTCTCTCTCTCTCTCTCTCTCTTAAAAATAAACAATAGTAGCAGTTTTGTTTTATCAGTACTCCTTATCAACTACCCTGCAGCAGCTGGCTTCTGCTTTAAGAGCTGAACTTCCCAATTTCAAGGTCTTTCTTTTTCTCAAACTTGAAGTTCCGGATTCTTCTGTTCTGGTGTTATCTCTGCCATCTCCTGTTTACTGAAAACTTTTGTGTCCTGGACCCTGGTCTCTGAAGCTTTCTGTTTTTTTTTTTTTTTTTTTTTTTTTTACATCTTCTTCTCTCCTCCACTCTGTGACTTTCAAATACTGAGTGTGGAGCAAGCAATTATGGAAATAAATGTTCCCAGGGTGCATCCTGCCCCATGGAAATGTGAGGGTTGACTGCATTTATTTGTAGCTATGCCCTTGGTTAGGAGCTGACCTATTTCTTGGTAAGAGGTTAGACCTGACAATCACTGGACTCCCTCTTCATGTGAACAGTGGTTTGCTCCACCCTCACTGAAGGCTTTATCTGCCACTCTGTACCTGGCATTATTAGAAATCAGTGAAAATGTGTTCTTTCAAAAATCTTTCTTCAGCTTTAAGATGGGTGCACTTATAGGGAGCAGAACAAGACTCAGTCACCCCCATTCTCACATGGCTCAGTCAGCAGTGTGGTCACTGCTCACAGGGTTACTGCTGCTGTCTGCTATGACAAATCCCTCAGCAACAAAGACAGGCCACTCAGAGGAGGTCCTGACCTTCACTTTCCTGCTATGGTGTGAGCCACTGTGTGTGTGTGTGTGTGTGTGTGTGTGTGTGTGTGTGTGTGTGTGCAGGTGGACATGTGTGGTGGCCATACTGTCAGAGCCAAGCCCAAACCAATGTGGCACACAGGAGTGGGGACTGGATGGAGGGAAGGCGTTTTTCTTTGACTTGGTGCCTATGACAGATGCGTGCAGCAGTTTACCTCCACTTGAAGCTTATGGACTCAAAAGCTGGGAGGAGATGGGGTCATCTTGGACCACTGTGTTTCCTTCATGTTTTTACAGCCTATCAGAGAAGTTCAAGCTCTGCGTCTCACCCCTTCTCTCTTCTGGGCCTGGAGGTTTCTCCCCGGACCCTCTTCATCTGTCTGTCTGTTTGCCTTTCTCTGTCTCTTTCCTCTCTTCCAGCCCTTCTTTCTTAAATTCTCACACTGTGGTGAGACAAGGTATAAACCCGAAAAGGGAAGAAGAAAGGGAAACAGGAAAAACGAAAGAGCCCGCTTGGCTTGCTCTGGGTTTCCCAAAATAATCTGCTGGTTCAAAGCTTCATGAGGTAAGAGAAGGGTCAACACGGGAGTTCAGAGGGGGGAATGCTTGGAAAGACAAAGAGGTGACCCAGTAGCAACAAGGAAAACCCCTCATTGGCTACTGTCACAGCTGTGACCTTGGGTTTTTCTTTGAAAATAGGGGATTTCACCTGGGTAGACATTGGAGTTGAGTCAAACTCCTTCCTTTGACTCAGGCTTCTGTGGTTTCAAGGCTGGATGAATCTTGCCTGGTAAGCCTCAAGCTGGACCACCTCGGCTCTGAGGGCTGTCCCACTATCTTGAAGGAAGGGTAGCAGTAAGCTTTCAGGCTCTGTCCCCTAATGCCAAGGTTTTTGTTTGTTTGTTTGTTTGTTTGTTTTTTGTTTTGTTTTATTTCAGGTGTGGCCACACCAATCAATCCTCTATGCACAATAATTTAGGTGAAGGAAAGGTCGGATCTCTGTGCCTGGCCATGTGAGAGGCAAACTTACAGTATCCAGAATATCTGCCCAAATGATCTGCCCATCTACTAAGTAGATGGGGGAAAGAAGACAAGGTCTACTCAAAGCTGCTAAGCACTGGGCATAGGCCTGAAACTTGGCAAAAAGATTGGCTTTACACCTGTGTGTGCTGACTGACGCTCCCTTGTTCCATTTGTTATGTTCAAGCCTGAGAAACTGAGGCACAGAGATAGACCTGGCTTGGGATGTAGACTGCTGCAGATGTGATATTCTGCTAGTTCTTGGTCTGCTCAGGCTCCATCTAGGCCAAGCAATGGAGTTGTTTACATTGACCTCCACAGGCAGTTTTTGTCTAAATATTTATTCCATGTTGTGCACCATACTCACTGTGTGTGTGTGTGTGTGATGTGTGAGTACATGTGTGCGGGTTTGTTTATGAGTGTGTGAGTATGGGCATGCATGTGCCACAGTTCACTGAGGAAGTCAGAGGACAGACAACCTTTGGGTGTTGGGCCTAGCATTAGGCTCTTTCCAGTTGCACACATCAGGCTAGCTGGCCCTCAGATTTCTACAGATTCTCCCTTCTCTGCCTCCCATTCCCCTGCAGTTTTTGCCAGGATTACAAATGCCTGGGCTGCTGTGCTAGGCTTTGGTGTGGATTCCAGAGATCTGAACACAGACTTTCAGGCTTGTGTGATAAGCTATTGTACCCACTAAGCCACCTTACCAGCCCAATGCAATGTTCATCTTAATTCAGATTCTTTTTTTTTTTTTTTTCAAATTTTTAAAATTTTTTGTTGTTGTTTTGAGACAGGGTTTCTCTGTGTAATAGCCCTGGCTGTCCTGGAACTCACTGTGTAGACCAGGCTGGCCTTGCAATCACAGAAATCCACCTGCCTCTGCCCCCTCCCACCTCACCCCTGAGTGCTGGGATTAAAGGCTTGTGCCACCACCACCCGGCTTAATTCAGATTCTTGAGGAGTGAGACTAACCGTGACCTCTGACCTCTTTCTTCCTGTGTACCCAGAATTCTGGTGTTTGTGTCTCTTGACCTGAGGAGTCTGACAGCTCTGCAATTGTGGTCTTCCCTGGAGAATCTAGGGAAATTAACTCGATGCCTTTGCTCTGACACAATGCATTAATCCCAATCATAATTACCACAAACATGGATTGATTGGCTACTGTGGACCGGCACAGACGCTAAGCACTTTGTGTGTGTTAACTTGCTCACTCTTATTCCCAGCTTCAAAGCAATACACAAAGTGAAACAAATCCACTGCTCAAGGAAGGTCACCTCAGCAGCAAGAGACAGAACTAGGCCCAAACCTCTCGGTCCTGAGTTACTCACTTCTGCAGGATTCCTCACCCTCAGCAGTCAGCCTGCAATTGCTTTAGCGGGTTCGCAAAAACAGGCTCCATAGCTGCTCACAGCGAAGAATTCTGAGTTTGTGGGAGCTCTGGAAGGCACAGGTTCTTTATGGGAAGCCTGCAGAGAAGAAGGATCCCCATTGTGATCCATCCTGTCTGGGCCTAGTCGGGGTTATGAAAACCACCAGGCTTCCACTCAATCCCAAGCTTGTCAAGTCATTCACGTACACAGTGCAGTCTCCATGGCCTTGCCACACCGTCCTTTGCCTGAGCCCAGCTTCTCCAGGAGCGTACAGCTTTGTGCGTTTGCCTGTGGGTTTGGGGTTTTATACAAGGCATTTTGCTGCCCCTACCTTTTGTTTGTTGTTATTTTCTCCTTGGCTCCTCAAGCCAGCTGATCTCACAGAGTCCACCTGAAAGCTGCCAGAGAAAGCTCAGTCACAGGAGGCGACTTTTGACTTTTGCTTGAATTGGGAACCTTTCCTGAGTGACACCAACCGCTTCAGCCTCCAAAAAGGGGAAAGCCACAAGAAGCTAGTTAAACCCTGTATCACAGACTAACATATTGACACCATCTTAATTACTCAACCCTGTTGACACCATTTAAACTGCTCCCACCACCTGCTAGTTTAAAAACACAGCAGGGCTGCTTTATTGGAAGGGCTCCATCAATTTACTAATTAGTATGTTTGCTTCAAACCTATTGTTGAGTCAGAGTCAGATTCAAAATCGATACTGAAGCTGTCAAAGTACACACTTGTATGGACTAAGGTGGAATAGACCTAGGAATCAAATTCACCTCTGTCGAGCTCTCAGTCCCAACTAATAGATCACAGAATTCTAGAGCCAGAGAGGCTGCTGTACCAAGATATGAGTCATTTAGTCGAGCTTCCAAGGCAGCCAGAGGCAGCTAGGGGAAGCTAGCCTATCATCACCTAGAGATTTCCTGTCCTCTATTGTCACCATCCATCTTACCCAGTGTACACTTCCTACAGAGTTTCCATGAGGTTCCTTATTGTAAGGTCAACTGGCTGAGATGTCAAAAATCATGGGAAACAAAGCCATCTGAACTATATGATTGAGTTCTCTAAATACGCTGTGTTGGTAAGATCTGCAGAGCACCCAGAAATGAGGCAGATGGGCCGGTGGGCTTTTCCATAGGACAGGCTATGCAACTCCCTCTCTCAAAAGCACATCTCTGTACAAGCAAGAGAGTACCCTGAGGAGAGAGATGGTTCAGCGGTTAAGAACACTGACTGATATTCCAGAGGATGTGGGTTCAATTCCCAGGCCATCCGGTGTTCAATCATGTCAGGATAAAAATAAAGAAAAGAAAAGAAAAAAAAAAAAGGAAGGAGAGAGTACCCAACAACTTTTAATTTTAAATTATATTTATTTATTATTATGTGTATTCAGGTGGGGAGTAGGGGTGTGTGTCACAGACAAGCCTGTGCCACAGCCCACATTTGGAAGTCAGAGGACAATTTGAAGGAATCAGTTATCTTTTTTTTTCTGTTTTGATAACCATATTTTTTATATATAATTTTTTATTAAAAAAGGAGAAATTTTCTTTCCTTTTACATACCAACCCCTGTTCCCCCTCCCTCCTCTTCTCCTCCCCACCTACCCCTATCCCACCCCCATCCCCTCCTTTGGGTAGTCAACACAGGCTGTTATACCATGTTGGGGCCAGACCTAGCCCCTCCTGCATGAAGGCTGAGTAAGGCATTGCATCATAGATCTCCTGGGCAAACTGAGATGGGGGAATAGAGGGGAGGGGATGGGAGAAGGGAGGTGAGAACATAGGGGAGAGATGGGGAGGGAGAGCAATGAAAGAGATATCTTGACAGTGTACTATTAAGGGGATGGGGAGAAATCTGAAGCTAGGGAAAAACCCAGGAACTCGCAAGATTGTCCCCAGCTAAGACTCATAGCAATGGTGGAGAGGGTTCTTGAACTAGCCTTCCCCTGCACTCAGATTAGTGTCTACCCTAATTGTCATCATAGAACCTACATCCAGTGACTGAAGGAGGCAGATGCAGAGACCCACAGCCTAGCACTTGGCCAAGATCCTGGAGTTCAGTTGAAGAGAGGGAGGAAGGATTGTAAGAGCAAGGGTGGTCAGAATCATGATGGGAAAAAACACAGAGATAGCTGACCCACACTAATGGGAGCTCATGGACTCTGGACTGACAGCTGGGGAGCCTGCATGGGACCAAACTAGGCCCTCTGAATGTGGGTGACAGTTGCGTGGCTTGATGTGTTTGTGGGTCCCCTGGCAATGGGACTAGGACTTATCCTGGATATACAAACTGGCTTTTTTAGACCCCATTCCCAACAATTTCTTAAGAAACATCTGTGACTTCAAGATGAATAACATGTAAGAAATGCTCCTTAAGTCAGACAAATGATTCATATTACTTAGAACTTTCTTTTGTTTCCTTTTATCCCCTCCCCACTAAAGTCCCAGTCTCAGGATCAAGCCCAGAGTCTTGCCCATGAGATTAAGAAAGGAAAGCTCTGAGGTCATGTGTTCTAGGACACCTGAAAATGTCTCAACTTTAGAGTATTGAAATATTGATCTGCTGTTCTGCCTTCAGCCAGACAAGAGAAGGTCCTTGCTTGGATCCATCTTTTTATAATTATTAGTTCTCTCTCCCTCTCTCTCTCCTCTCTCTCCTCTCTCTCTCTCTCTCTCTCTCTCTCTCTCTCTCTCTCTCTCTCTCGTTCGCTCTCGCTCTCATTCTCGCTCTGCTCCCTGTTCTCGCTCTCATTGATAAAATAACTGGTGAGATAGCTCAGGAAGTAAAGGTGCTTGCTGCCAAGCCTGATGACCTGGGTCCATCCCTGAGAATCACATGGTTAAAGGAGAGTGAGAACCAACTCCTACAATTTGTCCCATGATCTGCACACATGTACCTTGGTACCTACAGCCTTCCATCATAAAAGAAATAAATGTTGAAAGGAGGTAGAAATAAAATTTAAATAACTGAACTGCTGGCAATTGACAAGTCATTTTTACTCAACAGTATGTGAACAAGCTCTCTTGCACTGGATTGACCTGTCAACATATTTTCTTTGAGGTGAAGCTCACGATGCTTGTGGCCTTGAGCATGAGTTCTACTCTTCACATGGTGATATAGAAGGAGAGCCTGGAGAGGCCCGGTTAACTCCTTCCAAGCACTACCCATGACTCGGTTTCCTACACAGTAGTTTCCATGTAATGAGAACTTTATTTTTTAGTTGGATGAAGTAAAATCAGTTGCCTCCTTGATTTTTGCTCATTCACTGAGAATCTACACTTATCTAAGTTAAGAGGTAAGATGAATAAACCAGTGGTATAACTGAAAAGATTTTTGTAATCATGGTTAGAAGACAACGGTACTCTTATCAGGACTCGGCGTATCAGGCCAGTGGGTATTGTACAATTTGAGCCACAAATTATTGAGTGTGTGACCATGATAATATTTACAACATTTCTTGTTCTTTCATAGGACTCAAAGTTTTGCTGTGTGTCTTTGTAACATAGTTATGAACAAATAGACAACATGGTTAATGACTTTCAATCACTTTTTTAAAAGGAGAAAACAAACAAACAAACAACAAACAGTATCATACTATGCAGCCCTGACTGGCCTGGAACTTACTATGTAGACCAGGCTGGCCTCTGACTTGTGATTATCTTCCTGCCTCTGCCTTGCAAATGCCGGAATGACAGGTATGCCTTGCCATTCCCAGGGTGCTAAGGCCTGCGTATAATAGACACAAAAACATTAAGAAAAGAAAAGACAAACTTAGGGTTTTAAAGACTTTTTATGTATATACATGTGTGTGTGTGAGTGTGTCTGAGTGTGTGTTTATGTACATACATGTGTGTGGTGTCTTCAGTGACCAGAAAGTATCAGATCACTTGGAGCCAGAGCTGCAGATGGTTCTACATAGCCTAATATGGGTGTTGAGAAGCAAAGTCCAGTCTTCTGCAAAGCCAGTATAAGTTTTTAATCACTCAACCATCTCTTCAGCCCTAGCTTGGGGTTTTAATAAAGTGATTTAGTCCCACCCAATAGCCTGGGACTGTCAAGCACACTGGAAGTTTACAGAGCAGCCAACCTCAGCTAAAGAGGAGGCTTGTAAATATATGTCTAACACAAAACAGGCTTTTCCTCCAGTGAAGCAGGTCCAGCAACAAAGGTGGTGGTGTTGGGGGCTATTGGTGGTGGTTCTTGATGTCAAAGAAACATCTAGAATACATTAACTAAACAAATACATTATCTCTACATACATGGAGTAAAGAGACACCTAAAATACCCCAAGTAAAGCCCCAGCACACATAGCACACCCTCAGTTTTACAGATGGAGAGGTATGGACTTGGAACTCTACATTACATTTAGGGATGGAATCATTAGCCAATCATGGGCTTTGTTTCCCGTTTCCTGGATAGCTGTGTATCCTCAGGTGACTGCCTTTCTCTACTTCTGTTTTTTTCCATCTGCACAGTGGCTTCTGGAAGCAAATTAAAGGTGTACATTGTGTCTAGTCACTTTTTTAAAAGTACATACAAAATATGTGTAGAGAATAAGTTCTTAGTTAATCCTTGTGACTGATAACTTTCATATTTTTATACTTTAACTTTCAAACTATTAACAGTAAAAATACACTGCTTTAGTAAAATTAGTCTTGTTTAAAGGATATGTAATGAAGTGATGGTGCTCTAGGTAGAAAAGTGCTACCAGAAAAAAGCATGTCTGTGGGGGAAGGGATTTGTAGGATTCTGTGTTTTAACTTGATTTGAGGTGAGACTACCAAGCCCCCAAATGTCCAGCTTCACTGAAAGCCAAGTCTGGAACCCAGGTCTCCAGACTAAACAAGGATAGACGCAGGAGGCAGAAGCATGTAGCCTTTCATTTATAATTGTTCATAGAGCTCATGTATACTAAGGGTGTGAAGAAGAAACAGGAGCTATAAAAATTGGAAACAATGTATCTCCAAGGATTCAGGTTTGGGTCTTGGAAGGTCAGAGACTGAAATGGAGAAGCTGGTGAAAGAAGTCATTTTTGGTTGTTTGTTTTTAGGCAAGGAGTGTCTATAACTCACCTTCCTTCTATCTTGGCCATTAAAATTCTGATATTGTAGCCATGAAGCATCATGCCTGGCTGAGAATAGTTTTGATGAAATGAAGAACATAAATTTGGTTGTGGCTATTCTTAGATTTGCAAAAGATTCAAGTGAGTTTGGGCTATAGGGATTTTATAATGTAAACCTAGAGCTGCATGTCAGGGCAGGGGCAGGAAAAGAAAAGCGTTTGTGGATTTCATGGAATTAAAACGTGTAGGTCGGACAAACAAATTTTTCAGTGCTCAAATAACAGACTGAGATGAGAACAAGTCAAGAGATGCACTGAAAGGGGTCCAGCTGTGATTTTGGAAGGAGAAGGAAGTGCCACAGAAGAATGGGACCATCTCAGGAAAGAGCCATGGCTTCACTTAACTCAGCTATAGGCAGCTTGAATTCAAAATGGAGATGACAATGGGAAGATATGATAGAAGTATATAATGTATACATATGAAAATGTTATAATGAGTCCTGTGGTTTTGAGCAATTAATGTATGCTAAGAAGATTTTTTTAAAGGACGGGCTGGGGATGTGCCTCACTTGGTAGAGTGCTTGCTTAGCATGCACGAAGCAATGGATTTGATCCCTAGCATGACATAAACTAGGTGTGGTAGAGTACTAAGGAACTAGAGGCAGGAAGATCAGAAGGTCAAGTTCATCCTCCACTACATATTGAGTTTGAGGCCAGTCTAGGGGTATAGGGGATCGTGCCACAAAAATTATCTTAAAGGAAAAGAAGAAATTTAGGGGAGAGATCAGAAGACATCAAGTTAGGACAGGAAACAAGGGATCTTTTGGTTTTTTTCTAGGAAGACATTACCAGTGACTTCAAAAGTAGTTCGTGAGGTCTGACAGTGCAGCAGACTGAATCTTTATTTAAGATACTAGCCTGGGCAGTGAGAGAAAAAAGTAATTGATGGTAGCTGTGGAAGATAGCTGAGCAGGGTCACAGCTTAGTCAAGATAAAGGACTCTATGAATATTTGAAAGCAGAAAGGAAGAGATGAAGGAAGAAATGAAAGCTTTGGAAAGGTAGAGAAGAAACCTGACCAAGGATGCTGGGAGGGTAACAGGGAAGAGTGGGGAGAAGCAAGAACTAGCATTAATTCCAGACAGCTCTCTCCTGTGATACTTGAACAGTGTGTGGGCTTTGAACAACTTGAGGTTTTTTTTTTTTTTTTTTTTGAAAGCCTTAGGATAGTCACAAGTGCTCAAACTCTCCATTTATAAGCATTTATTGTCTTATAGAAGAAATTATAGCAAGGTTTGGGACCTTTTTTATCCCAGTGTAACATTGTTTGAATGTCACCACAGTGCTTACAAAGTGCAGCTATCAACAAATTATGGCCTGAGTCATTATTTGCCTTCTGCAGATTTCCCTTGCTGAACTCCAAGCTGCAGGATGGGAGGTATCAAATGCACTCTCTTAACCACTGTGCCACAGTAACTTGTATACCTTACAAGAGCCTGGCAGACACTTGCTAAGTGTATGAGTAAATGAATGAATGAATGAATGAATGAATGAATAAATAAATAAATGAGCTCTTTCCCTAGGAAAGAGAACTGACTATAACTCAGGATTTGCTTTTTTTTTTCCCCTGAAAGTGAGTAAGGCAAATTAGCAAGAACACTACTCCTCCCAACACCATTTAGAGGGACCTTTGATTTCTCAGGCGTGAATTCCTAAAATCAAACAGACAACACCCAAGCACCCCCAACTCCTGCTCAGTCTGATGTAGTCTTTAAAGCCCATAGAAGAATTCTCTGAATATAGAGTAGGAACAAATTAGAGGACAGGATGATCTGTAGAAAACTTCCTGGAATGATAATGACAACTTTTTATTTTCTGAGCTGTGGAATGGGCATCAAGGTCAGAGATACTTTGAGGATAATTACAGCCATAAAGTGCTCATCGTTGGCTCTAATGCCTGCATTGCTAACTATGAATATTTTCTCATACTTCCTCCAGAAGTTTCTTTTCCAAGTAGGTAAAAATAATGTTTCCCTGTTGTAACAATATATCAACCACACCCTGTACTGTAATGAGGTTATTGAGTAGCCTCATTCTTTTTTAACTTTTCCACCTAAGACCCTACTACTCATCTGAAGCTCTAAGTGCCATTATCTAAGTGATACAGGGTGGCGGTGGGCTCTAAAACATTGGTTGATTGGCTGAATTAATCCTGCTTAAGTTAATAATAATTAAAAGGCCTCACTGCCATGGTTTCATTTCCCCTTCCTAACAACCCTGGCAGAAGAGACATCTACGGCTCAGTGTTTAGTTACTTGTCCTTGCTTAGCACCACCCAGCACCTTCAACTCAAACCCAATCCCTCTGCTGCCCTCCTTAACATTTTGATTATTATCCCTGGTTCTGACTTTGCTTTCTCGCTCTCTCTCCTCCCCAGGAAAGGAGAAGAAACCCTTGGCAGAGTGGCATCTCATTGTGTTGCCAGCCACCGCCTGCTTCGTCTTGTTAATCTTCTCACTTATCTGCAGAGTGTAGGTATTCTTTAACATTCGAGGGCAGACTTTGCAGTGTGCTGGGCACCCTTACCCATGCCAATTATCAGGTGGAATTTACAGCATGCTGGTCAGGCTGAAATAAAACACGGCATACAGAAGCTAGACAGGACACAGCACAGTCCTCAGCCATCACACACTCCTCTAATTTGTTGACAATATTTTCATTTCTGTAGAGGTTTTTGACACTGTGTTCTTTTCCTTCACCGTTTCCCCCTTCCACACTGGCTTGTCTTTTGACATCTCCTATAAAAAAGGCAGCAGGCCACCCAACTCTGAAGTCACCACACTGCCTTCACATATGGGTCAGGGGTTGATCTCTTCCTGGCTTTCAGGCTCCTGGTCCAGAGTGGCTGTCCTTAGGTTAAATGCAGTTTCTCTGAAGGCTACACAGATCTCAAGTCCCACCTTGCAGCCCACAAATGGCTGCATGCACCCACCCCCCAATCGCTAAGGCAAAGTTCTGTTTTAGCCTAACAACTTAGAAAATAACTTCCGAATTAATAAGTAATAACTCATTAACATGTTATATTTGGATGCCTGTGGGTGATAGGCAGCAGTCCAAAGGAAAGGGAAAGAAGAGAGGGAGCTGTGAATTTGGCATAGCTGAAAGAGGAAAGCTAGAATGAGCAGTGAATGAGAAGCCAAGCAAAGGATGCTGCCGACTCATCTTCAGAAGTCAGGCCTGGCAATGAGCCTGATGTGAAACAGTTAGGACTTCCTCTTCCCTGGAGATCTCAGAAGCCACATCCCAGCCTGGCAGCATTCCAAGGTTTTCAATGATGATAAGATGTTTAGAAATCTTAACGAACAGAGAATCTAAATTTACAACGTAGTTACATGTGGAACCAACTTGGTCAATGTTTGAGTAGAAATCTAGGCAAGAGGACTGTTTACACTCACCCAATTCCTCCCTGGTTTTCAGGTGTCACATATGGATCAAGTTATTTCCACCAATTCCAGCCCCTAAGAGTAACATCAAAGATCTCCTTGTGGTGACTGACTATGAGGTAATGTTTAAAGACACAAAGAGGTGATATTCTAAGTGCCCTGGGATGAGTATCAAGCTCTGTGTGTGTGTGTGTGTGTGTGTGTGTGTGTGTGTGTGTGTATGTATATGTATGTATGTATATAATGTATATAATGTATATATAGTATGTATATATACACACATATATGCAACACTCAATACCTATATGTATCTCTCTCTGTCTCTCTCTGTCTCTCTCTGTGTCTCTGTCTCTCTCTCTCTCTCTCTTTGTGTGTGTGTGTGTATGTGTGTGTGTGTGTGTGTGTGTGTGTGTGTGTGTGTGTGTGTAGTTAGCTATAGATGTTATTACTGTCTCAACATTTAGGGAAAGTCTTAGTCAATGACAAGGGCTCTTGCCAGTTCAACTTGAATTTCAGTTTCACAGCCACCATCTTTTAACTGATCTCTGGTAATTCCTCCAACAACATGAAATCTTAAGTTCCTTTTTAGTACATAACAGGCATAGATGAGATCCTGACAAAACAGTATTATCACGATTACTATAGCTTTGTGGTAAAACTTGACATGATGTAGGCTGAGGTCTCCCAAAGTGGTTTTCCCTCCAGAGATTTTGATTAAATCTTGAGTTATTGCATACACTTTAGAGCCCACCTGACATTTTCTCTAAGGGGGAAAAGGAGTGGTGGGAAGGGATGGGGGCAGACAGACAGCTGGATTTTCAGATGAATTATCACTATGTAGCTCTGGCTTGGCTAAAATTCACTATGTAGACCAAGCTGGCCTTAAACTCATGGATCCACTTGACTGCCTCCTGAATGCTAGGATTAAAGGCAAGAAGCTGGAAGTCTGTGGTAAATTTGAGCTTCTGTGGTTAATCTGGGGGGAAAGCAACATCTTAATACTCTTATCAGCATCTCCATATATTGAGGTTTTCTTTAGTTTCTTTCAGCAACATTGCAATATTTTCTGTGTACAGTTATTGCCCTTTGTCGACTTTACCTTTCAGCCGAGTGGCTATTGAAGTAAAGGGCACCAAACTCTTCCTATAAAGACGTAACAAGCATTTAAGGTAGGATTATTTGTTATAAAGAGTGTATCCACATAAAATGTACTAATGAATAAGCATGGCTGTGTTATAATAAAACTTTATTTACAAAAAGAGATAACAAGCCAGATTGGGCTTCATTCACTGGCTTCTGACTTAGATCAAGGAATTTTCTTAACAAATTTAGAAGTTTCTTCAATAGATGTGGATGAAGCATCTCATGGCTAGTTAGAGGAAAAGGCAGGCTGATGAAAAATTCCTCAAAATGGTTCATTTAAGTAAATCCCAAAATTTCTTTAGAGTCCCTTACAGTTTGAGTTTGGAATGACTTATAGGCAGTAGGCTACTAAACTACTGAAGTAAATAACTGAGACTGGCCAGAGAGTCATGCTACCCTGCCTTTGTTCCTTGTTTTCTTCCATGCTGGCTTATCTATAGTTCTTCAGAAAGGAGCAGGTCCTGTGTGGATCTACTGCTGTGCATCTGAGTGGGCACTGTTCATTCCTCTTTGTTGTAGCAGAGGAAAGCACACTAAAGTTAAATATGACACATTAGTCACTTGTCCTGTTCTCTTAATGAAGCACCTGAAGGCTGGTCTCTAATTTCCCTATAGAGTCCGGAAAGAATCTGTTAATATTCTGGGGCTGGTGAATGGGACTGGCTTAAGAGCTTCCTTTCTGAACTTCTTGTTTGTTATTAATTAAAATCAAGTCATGTGTGTAGAATAATGACTTGAGGGTAGACAAGTTGCTTTCAGATTAATGTCCACATTGCCTAGCTTCTCAGGATAACTTACTCTATGCACCCATTGCAGAGATTTACATGAAAGATTGTGGAAAAGAGAGAAGGAGGTCAGAGACGGGCACAGAGAATTAGGGACTAAAAACGTACTATATGGTGTTTCCAGTATTATGGTCTTAAGTTTGAGCCTAAGATAACGTGTGAACAAGTAAAGAGCTGACCACAACAGCTGGACTACATGCAGCAGTGTGTTCTAGCCTCTGCACCTAAAGACAACAGTCACCATTCCATTCATGGGGACCCTGAGATGAGAAAAAGAAGGCCCATGAGTGCTATTGGCACTATGGTCCCTGGTAAGCACCTGCCTATTGGAAAATAAATTTCTACATTGAGAGCTGATCCTTCATGGTGAGGGTTAGGAAGGATTTGTGCCCAGACCCACTGTGGTTGTCAAAAACTGTGCTAGTCAAGTCCTGATGTAAAATGGCACAATATTTGCTTAGACTCTACACATTCTGCTCCACACTATAAATCCTCTTAAAATTACTTCAAATAATCACATTGCAAATGCTGCGTGGGTGGCTATTACACTGCATAGTCTGAATAATAACAAGAGCACTTGTTTGAACACACAGATACAAAACAGTGGATTTAGGGGTCACTGTGACTTGCACCTCCGTACTCGGTAGGAATGCTCAAGGTCATGGGGCTTGGGAGCCAGGGGTCATCCTGGAGTTGTTGCTAAGCAAGTTTTTGTTTCTTCAGACTTCAGCTTAGAGATTATTTTACAACATTCAATAGACAGTTAACATTTTGTTTTTATTTTTCTTTTCTTTTTCTTTTTTTTTTTTTAGATTTAACTCTGAGTTTTCAAACTTACTGAAGATGAGTTTCTAGTTGACTTTTTTTTCCAGTGGTAACCAGAGAGGATGCTTCCCTACATTATGCCCACTATCCATAATATAAAGTATGTAATTCAGGAATCATGTCTGCTGTGTTTCTCAGATTATGCCCAATATATAGCATGATAGCTTGAGTGGAGTGGGTGTTAAAAATGTGCTGGTTGAGGACATGAGGGAGAAATAAGATGATCTTTTTTAATTTTAATTTTTATTTTATGTACATTGGTGCTTTGCCTGCATGTATGTCTGTGTGAGGGTGTCAAATCACCTGGAACTGGAGTTACAGATAATTGTGAGCTGCCATGTGGGTGCTGGGAATTGAACCCGGGTCCTCTGGAAGAGCAGTCAGTGCTCTTAACCTCTGAGCCATCTCTCCAGCCCCTAAGATGATATTTTTAACATAATTTCTAATTGTTATTAGCTTTATGTGTTATCTAAAGTTAGAGTAAAAACAAATGCTCCACTTTACTAGAATCTTATTTTTTGAGACAGGGTCTCATATAGTGCAGAGTGGCCTCAGACTGGATATATAGCTGAGTATTACCTTGAAATTTTGATCCTCTTGCCTCCATTTCCTAAGTGCTGAGATTATAGACATGAACCTCCACGTTGGGTTTAATCCAAGCTAGTGCTTTGTACATGCTAGGCAGCACTCTACCAACTGAACTTCATCTCTAGCCTCAAATTATATGATTGTAATTGGTGAGTGGAATATGATCACATCTAACTGGGATGTATCTCCCGAGGAGAATACCTGCCTAACATGTACAAGGCTTGGGTTCAATCCCCGGAACAACATCATGACCCCCAAAATACAAAATATACTTAAAATATTATATGATGCTATAAAGAAAAAATTCATACACCTATGCAAGAGCTAGGGGATATATCTCATTGGCAGAACATCAATAATAATAATGATAATAGCAATATATTTTATAAAGATAAAGCTGTGTGTCCCTGTTACTTCATCATGAGTATAAAGGACACTTAAATGTATTAAAAAAAAGGGAGGCAGGCTGAGGAGAAGCAGTAGGGTATATTTGGGAGATAAGTCTATGGATATTTTTTTCTCCTTTCCATTTAAGTTTTCTTATTTGCTAAACAGACTATTGTTATTTAAGAGTTACTTCAAACCGATTTAAAACAAACAGATGAAAAACATCAAAGAGATGGGATGTTCTCTAAAAGACATGTAAGGAAGTATTTTGTTTTGCAGAAAGCCGCTTGGAATGAAACCCAAATTGAAGCTGTAAGTTGTGTGGAAGAGGCTGGATTTGAAGTCATGGAAAATTCCATGTTTTGATGGTGATCTGAAAAGAATTCATACAGGACTCCATGATAAAAGCAAGGACTAATATTTCCTGGCAAGAAGAAATTTCAAATGAACATACAATGCTCAATTTGGTTACCAGGCAACACATCCAGACATATATGAGTCTCCAATGTCCCATCTCTTAACTTGTACAAGCCTCATCAAAACCTCCTTGCTCACAGTAGGACAATGGATGCAACAGAGCAGGGGGCCTTGTTTCCCCACCCACAGTATATAAAGTATCACCTGACCTGGTTATACAGGCCAGCGTTTGCAATTTGCATGGCTCACCTTGAACATTTTACACAGGAGACAGTTTTTCAAGCTAATGTCATGTGTTTACTTTGGTTTGAGCTGCCAACAGTAGCACTTTCAGCTACAGTGACAGGAAGAGTGGAGCCCATCCAGAGTGAGACCACATTCAAGACTGTCCTTTCCACAGCAAGTGGGAGCCGTAACTTCATGGTGCTTTTTCTCATTGAGTTCTAGAATACTTTTTTTTTCAAGAACTGTGCCTGTGTGTTGGGGTGTGGGATGATGTAAAGTGGAGGTAAAAATGAAGACTATGTCCAGTTCTGTATGTCTGTCCCAGTAAGCATCTAAGGCAAACTACCTGAAAACATGCACTAAGACATCATGCCTGGGGCTGAGGAGATGGCTCAGTCAGCCAAGCGCTTGGTGAAGAAGCATAAGGACCGGAGACTGGTCAACCAGCACCAAGGAAACAGAAACAAAACAGTGCAAGCAGCATGTGCCTACGATCCTAATACTGGGAAACAAAGACAAGAGGCTCCAAGGGAACTGTTGGCCAGTCAGTTTAGCAAATGGGTGGTTTCTAGGTTCAGTAAGAGATACTGTCTCAAAACTGTAAGGTGGAAAGTGACTGGGGAGAACCCCTGGCACTTACCTCTGGCCTACATACACATATGAAGTCACACACATGCACACACACTAAAAACATCATCATCTATTAAGAGAGAAGACGGGGGATTGTTCAAGGATTATATTCTTCAAGGTTTCCTTGGTACTATGGAAATAAACTGAGCACAATTCTTCTGTGGAAGTGACTGCTGGATCGAGAATGTACTTCCTGAAGGGATGTTTGATGTAAGAGCCTTCATGGCAACTTCTTGGTTAACTAGTTCTTATTCATTGGTATTCTCTTAAGTTACGGTTTCCTATATGCCATCTATCTCAGTACACATTACAATGGTATAGAAATGTATTCTCTCAATATCTTCTTATATGAAGCTGTATCTTTAGGCCTTTGTGATGGGCAATGGGCTGAAAGCAGAAGCAAGCACAACTATGTTCTGGGAGGAGGAATAATTAGTAGTAGAAGGGACCCTAATGGCGTTGGTTTTATATAGCCCCGAGGCAAGGAGCTTGAGACAATGAAAGGAGGTGATGGCACTTAAAATCCACACCGTGACCTACTTTTTAATACTTTGTAGAGCTGGTTTAGTCAGTTTTGATACCCTGGGTGAGGTATATAAGGGGTACCAAATACCTCTTACACGGCTTTTCTGATTTAGCATATAACCATCCACCATTCTGTGCTAGGAATGAGAGGTAAAAGAGTCATGGACCTCTGCCAATATTGGACCTTCTCCAAAGGGTCAGAGCACCATCTCAGATTCTCTGCACTGTCTCTCTGGTCTTCACAAGTCTGTACTCTGTCACAGTCAGATGTATTACTGCCTCCATGTTAAAGATACAACAAATGGACATGAGAAATGTCAATAGCAGGAAAAGGCTCGGTAATGAGCTGAATCTCAGACTCAGCAGATCTTCGTAACATAGAGGAGAATATCACATAAAAGCTGAAGTTGGGAGGCTAGAGAGATGGCTCAGTGGCTAAGAGCACTTGGCTGCTCTTCCAGAGGTCTGTGTTCAATTCCCAGCAACCACATGGTAGCTTATAACCATTTGTAATGGGAACAGATTCCTTCTTCTGGTGTGCATGAAGACAGAGCACCCATATACATAAAATACATGAATAAATACATAAATAAATAAATAAATAAATAAATAAATAAATAAATAAATAAATAAATAAATAGAAAAGCTGAAGTTGGCTTTAGGGATAAGCCCAAGAAGTTGAGGCCCATGGGAGTATTGCTATAATGAGAAAAGTGTATATTTGATCAGCTAACTGACCAAGAATCTATGAAAAAATGGTACTAAAGAAACTCTATAATGGGCACTAGTCTGGGGTGGTGTCAAGAATTTGCATGGTCAATAATTCTCAAGTGAGGCTTAAGCTGCTGGTCTGCATACCACACTTTGATAAATTCTTATGAGCGTCACAACTTGAAAGCTGCCCAATTAAAGATAACGATGGAAACAACCAAGTCCAAGAATCCTCTGTCTCTTGTCTTGCAAAGGAAACCTAGAAACACCATTTTGGAAACCTACCTCTACCTAGGAGGCTGGACCAGAAGAAGGAGCTGAGGTGCTGGCCTCATACAAGGCCAGTTGTTCGTTGTACGTGTGTGTAGTTCTCATTTCAGAGAGGCCTCCCTAGACCTAGCAGCCAGCAATCCTCTGGGTTTCACAGATCTCTTGCCCCCCATCCCTGTGCTGGTGCTAACATCTAATCTCGGTGCTTGTATAAGAAGCAACACAAAGTAGCTCATGTGGCCTTGTCAGCATGTTGTGGACTTACTCTCCCTGATTCTTGGATTGTGAAAATCATTCTTTGGGAATCCATATCCAACATTATCTCTTCTATGAAGGCTTCAAAAACAGTTGGTAGGTCATGGCTCTGGAGTCTCATTGTGAGCCTTATGTACTGGAAGATGTACCCAAGTGTTTAGCTGCCTCCCTCCTTGACTATATGCCCCAGGAGAACTAACATTGTGCATGTGAGACGCATTTTTTTTTTATTTTCAGGGTCTAGAACAGTACCTAATCCTCCAGAGTTACAATGGTTCCCGAGGCTGGAGAGATGACTCAGAGGTTAAGAGCACAGGCTGCTCTTTCAGAGGGTCTGGGTTTGATTCCCAACACTCACATGGTAGCTCAAAACCATCTATAACTCCTGTCCCAGAAAATCTGATACCCCTCTTATGGCTTCTGTGGACACTAGCATGCAAGTGGTACCCAGACATATATTGCAAAAACACTCATAACATTTAAAAAAGTTATATATGGTTAGTGAACCAGCTAATGTTCTCTCAGCCTTGGCATAACATTGCATATATCTAAAATTGAATTGTATTCAGCAGAGATTATCAAGATCTACAATGCCATAGAAAGAAAGATAGGTATCTAATAGAAATGTAATTGGGAGTAGCCAGAAGATACCTTGTGGTTGATGGAAGTTGAGGTCACAATACTGATTCCAACCAGCACAGGACAGAGACCAACCTTTCTTCTAGATCTTTCATAGCCACAACATATGGACAAACAGCGGTTCTCCAAGATACCCTTTATAATGAAGAGTTTATTCCAACCCTTCTCTTTGGTACTTGGAATTCACAGTGAGTGATGTCAGGGGAGTTTGAGGAGACTGGGGAATGGCGAATATGTCTGCAACAGCCAAACCACCTGAGCCTCATTGATATGCCTTAGGCCTCAAACTATTTATGCCTGCTGAGGAAGAAGTCACTTGGGCAAAGAACATCCTGATTAAAAATCCCAACGTTTCTGAGGTGAGACTTGTATGTGTCAGGACCATCTGTTGGTAGCATTCATAAACTGTAGGTGCTAATTTGTTAAAGAAAAAGCAGACTGCTTGTGAGAAGAGAGAACCAAAAACAACCTTTGGTGGCCTGGGAAAAGATGATGAGCTTGATTGAAACAGGATGTAGTGTCACCCTAAGGATCTTTGTGACAAAAGCTATGGAGCTGCTTCTGCTTTTACGTCCCATACATGGGGTTCCAGGACACAAACTTTTTCAAAACACTTCCTTTAGAATTTTGTATTGAGTTACAATTTCTTTCTTACTTTTAATTTCTTTCTTTCTTTTAGCATTACTCTGTTTGGGGAGTAGATGTGAACATGAGTATGGCTCAAGATGGGAACCCTTTAACATAAATGACATTGATTTAGTTAAGCCTACACAATCAAGGGAGATATATTTTTAATCCCCCCTTAAATATTCCTCCTTCTCTGTATCCACTACTGTTCTCACCATCCTTCTCCTCATTTGCAGGAGCCTCTGAGCTGAATTTCTTACCTCTAGCATTTCCTTTCTCTTAAAGGAATATCTTCCTGTATCATCTGTCTAGAAACCTAAAGGATGCTTCACTTACCCAAACCTCATCCTATCAAGAAGTCCACTGTGACCTGGCATCTCTGTGCTGCTCCAGCAAAACTGTGCAAAATCTAACCTCTATTCTGGTCTGTAAGCATCAAGCTGTCTTTCCCTTCCTCTCATGACTGCTTAAGTTTTCTCCAGTGGAAAAAAGTCTCCTGATTCCTTTTTCCTTCTTGTCAACCTTGGATCTTCTAAGATTTAGCCCTTTGCCACATCGAAGTCTTCAGTTTCTTGTCTGATTGATATGTCCCTGTATGCTTGCCAGATACCTTCTACGTAATTCTTACACCATTCAACTGTTTGTTTCTTATTTATTGTGTAAACACCCTGAGGTCAAGAACAGTTAGTTCCTGTGTTCCGTTATTTAGACAGGTCCTCAGTAGGAACTGAGTGGTTGCTGAGCTGAGCAAGACTAAAGAGACAGAGCATTCAACAGATATTTAGAATTCTAATTCAAACTCATGTATTAAAAGTTGTGTGATTATACCAGAAATGAAGTATACCATCAATTAATGTGGTAAGAATTCACAGTTGACATCACTCACTTGATCTGCAGCCAGCCAGCTGCTGGCACCATGCATGTGTGCACACAGAGTACCCAAGCTCTGGCTGGCACTCAGAGAAGGGCCTGTGCACTGGGCACTTGCCCCAGCTTTCCTAGCCCTTTGGTAATTAGCATATGGATCAGGAACACAAAGTAGCCCAGGTGTGTGAAGTTGAATTTCTAATGTGCTTTTATTTTTCAACTTCAAAGTGTATTATTAAGTTCGTTTCTTTTTTCAAATTAAAAGCAGAGGTTGGTCCCTACCAGGTGATAAAAATGCAACAATACATAAAGCTGGGAGGAGGAGGAGGAGGAGGAGGAGGAGGAGGAGGAGGAGGAGGAGGAGGAAAAAGAGGAGAGAGAGAAGGAAACAACAAAGCAGTGGTATAGCTTACAGGCAACCAACTTGTCCACATGCCGGGTCTGAGGACTCTGTGATCTGGGTTGCAGCTTCACTTTCTGGAACAACACAAGGTGTCCATGGGAAAGGCTATGTTCTCGTATTTACTTGAAGAAAATGGACCAATGGGCTTGGTTTCACAGGAGGGCTAATATTTTACTTGTACAGAGCTTAATGAACCCCAAATATGTTACCTCAAGGGTGCTGTTCTTCTCGAGTTTGTTTGGAACACAACCAATTTGAGAAAATGTTTAATCTAGTAAAAACCATTTTATTTGGAGTTGTGCTGATGAAAAACTTGGTTGTTCCCCTGAACTTAACTGTGCCACTTACTGGTTTTGCATGAAAACACAGGTGCAGGACTTTTCTTCCTATTTTATATGTCCACATTTTAATGCCATATTTCAAATACATACATTCTCTGGTCTTCTCCACTAAACCATGAGAAGTCTCAGTCTTTTTTTCTCCATTTCTTCAGTGCCAGCACAACACCTAGCTCTTATCTGTTGACTGCTCAATACTAAGAACAGTTGTACCCAATAAAACTGATAGCTACTTGTTTTCAGATAGTTTGTCCTAAACATTAATAAATCTCCCCCCCCCCCCCAACTGGCTGTATGGCTTATGTTCTTGGCACGGAGGCCATTTGTATAACTCTTTAAAATATTTCTGGAATTTTCTGCACTCCCTTCTTACCTCCTTGCCATATAATTTCGCTTTGAAAAGATCCCTTTGTCTTTTTTTTGGTGGCAGCTGTACGTGGAACCTTATCCACTAGGTCTGGCTCTCATGATGCAGGGCACTTACACATGCATGCATGCACACATGCAAGCAAGCACTCCAGCACCATCCAAGGAAAGAGAAGAGACAGGTCACTGAAGCAGTGCTCCAATTAGCAAGCCTCATGCTTCCAGCAGAGAGCCATCAATTTCAGACATTGGAAAGTCCCAGGAAATTTGAAATAAAAATTAGTGACTTTATAGGCATCGTTGCATCTTCTTCCCTGCAAGACTTGGTACATACAGAGGAGGATCAATCAAATTTGTGTTTCAAATAAATATTGCATGCAACATACTTATACTCAAAGAGCATTATTCATTTGCTTTCTCTGAATTTTTCTGAAGTCCACGTTTGACTGGGCCTCTTCTATTCTACCTGGTACTCTGAACTTGCAGTACTGCTGTGACAGCTTAAGGGGGAGGGGCTAGTGTTACAAATGCAAGTGGAAAACACAAATTGCAATAGGAGAAAGAGAAGCAGCCCTGCTTGGCCTCTTTGGGGTGAAAAAAATCACCACACAAAATCCACCTGGGCTCTCTCTGTAGGAATTGTATATTTGAGAGGTCATCCCAGCCCTGGTCAATTTCTAGACCAAAACATAACCTCTTAAACGTACCTCTTTCTTATTAGCATGAAGAGCATTTTGAGAAGCATAAAAATTAAGTATCAGCTGAGTGTGGTGGCACATGCCTTTAATCCCAGCACCTGGGAGGCAGAGGCAGGTGGATATCTGTGAGTTCAAGGCCAGCCTGTTCTACACAGTGAGTACCAGAACAGCCAGGGCTACGTAAAGAGACCTGGTCTCAAAACAAGAACAACAAAGGATTAAATATCATACTAAATTTTTCACTAAAACCCTAAGGCATATTTATACTCACACACGATTTGTGTTATTCCTAACAAGTAGAAGGAATGTATAAAGAAGTCCAGTTGACAGAGATGGGGTGTCATGTTTAACCATATCCATATTAAATACCTCAGCCTTATAGTTTCTAGACTTCTAGATCTATCATGTGATTGACCTTTTTTTTTTTTTAAGGCTTTTGTCTGTGTGACCAGTTTTATTATAGCTCTGTTAATCTCTGTCTGACCATAACCATGAGGATAAAGAACAGAGGCCAATTTTGTTTGAACTGTGCACTATGCTGAGTATTGCACATTTACACTTGAATTGTGGAATTTAGACATTTAATCTGCATGGCCCATTTAGCACAAGGGTCAGAGGGGTTTGCTCACACACCAGGCAGCCTGCCTTGTGCAGAGTGATCATAGTGTGACAGAAGGCTTGGAAATCACATGAAATAGCAACAGATAATGCCCCTCCATAGACAAATGAAATGATTAAAATACTAGCTGCAGAGGGATGAACGTCAGAAACAGGTATTGATTATGTGCCCTGGGGGGGAAAAAGGACAGTTCAGTACAATGTGGGGGAAACAACTGAAAGTGATTTTGTAGAAAACCAGGCATCTGAATGAGGAACCTACAGCCTTTTATTTTATTTTATATAAACATTGATATTGATATTTAGTGTTAGTTTATATTCTATTTATTATAGTAAGATGATTAAATGTTACAGATTTTGTTATGTCCTTGGACAAATGCAATAGCTAATATACAAAAAAAATCACTAATGTTTGGAGAGTTGTGCATCTAGAACATTCTATAACTTATCCAAAGTAAGAAGGGGCATTTGTCAGAATGTACCTCAAACTGTTAGACATATCATTAGCCTTTGGCTTAGGCTGCCTTTGTGAGGCCCTAGAGACTGGTATTTTGTGGTGGAATAATATTTGCATGCCCCCAATTTGACTAGAAATATTTAATTTTAAGAGCCTGTATTTCAAGTCACTATGGTTGACCACATTCTCAGTGAGAACCCAGCACTAATTTTAAAAACAGGAAAATTACAGTCAAGCCTTCAAGGTTGGTGTGAAATGGAGGGCAGGGAGGATGACAATCCAGTACAATAAAAAAATAAATAAATAAAATAAAAATAAAAGTAAAACCTGCTAGGCAATATTACATAAAGCCTATGACATTTAGGAGTTAATTGTGGGCTGCTTGTGTAGGCAATGTTCCTTGAACATGTTGGTAGCAAGGCAGGGAAGGTTTGGAAAAACATTAACCAGGATTTTAACAGTTTACTAGATATAAAAGATAGCCACAAGCATTCTGTTTCAAGATAAAAGTTAATGGTAGCTCCCATGTTATAGGCTGGAAGAATTCAGTGCTTACCTGAGAATCAAAGTTTATTGCCTACTCTTCCAGCCACACGGAAAGGTCCTGGAAGGTACTGCTTTGTATAGAAGGCTTGTTATCTCAGTGAAAGGCTAGCTGCCCTGATGTGATCTAATTACCTGTCAGGATAGAACATCCCCCCCCCCCTTTTTTTTTCTTCAGTGAAATTACATGTGAGTGACATACAGAAGAATATGAAAAGATTAAAGAAAACAAATTTTCTTACTGTTCCTTCCTTGGGAATAGCTCTCAAGAGTGGTACACCACACCTGGTTGTATAGGCTGGGGCTTAGTGCTTGGGAAGTTCTCTTGATTGGCTATACATAGAAAGTCTGTTGTTTAGAGCCTCCCAAGACCTATTTTCTCACCTTCTAGAAGCATCATTCTGCTCTTGGGTTAATACACTGTCCCTGTGAGTGAAGGCTTGGTGTGAGCAGGTTGATCAGCTTGTGTGATCCGCACTGATCAGACACTTCCTGAAGAAGTGAGGAGCGCACTGAGCAGAATGACATCAAACCCAGAAACACAATTGATTTATCCTTCAAACCACACAACAAAAAGACCTGGCAAGGTTTCTGTACTCCTGAGAGTAGCTGGCTGCTGGAACTCTTCAAGGCTTGTATCTCTGGTATTTCCTGGGCTCCTGTGATGACCCTGTAAGGTGTTAATTAGTTTCTTTCTATTTGGTCCAGTTAGGAGAGTTGTTTTTGTTCCTTTCAAACAATGGCCCCTACCCACAATAACCACAGAAGCCAACAAATTGGACAAGCTTTGGTGAAGGTGGCGCTTGCCAAACTCTTCAGTCCAGTTGACCTCAGCTAACTCAGGGCATCACTATCAGATGATAAAGCTGGGAGATGAAAAAAGTTCATCAAAGTATAACACTAGAGGCCACTGGTACTTTCCAGAGCATCCCCAAAGTAGTCCTTCCTGCTTGGTTTGCTATATAGCACACAGGCGGACAACTGAGGCAAAATGCTACTTCAAAGACCCCTTAAATCAATTCATCAATGAGTATTTATTGCAAGGCACTGTGCTAGGCACTATCGAGAGTACATGGAAGAGAAGACCAATGTCCCTGCCCTCAAGGAGCTTACAATCTAGTTGGGAAGACAAGGCATACATACAAGGAAAAGTCAGTAACAATACAGGAGTTAGGTTCAAATGCAAGATAACAGTACAAGAGATTTCCAAAAGTGGTACCCTATGAAATACCAAATGAAGGGTTGCAGCAAATTCAGAATAAGGACATCACAAGGACAGGCATGGGGGAAGATCTCACAGATGAGCTGGAGTGTTGGGGGTGCCCCAGGACAGTTGATATTTGGGTGGGAGAGTGAGGGGAACATTTCAAGGAGGAACAGCCATGAGACCAAAGGCACAGAGGTGAGACCAAAAGCAAGCAGTGTTCAGGGACCAAGTAGGGCGCGGTGTGGCTGGATATAAGGGTAAGGGATTTAGACTAAGAAGGGCCTTACGTGCTTAACTTTATATATAGATTTTAAGATTTTGGGTAGGGGAACAACAGATACACTTAGATCAAATATACAAAATCTTGGCTAGCCAAGAAAAAATATTCTAGTCTCAGTTTCAAGACATTGGTTACTTGATTTTGATTCTCTTTGTTTCCAAGGAGGATTTGAAATGCTGTCTTCAGGGTTGTCAATTCCAAAGTCACCTTTGGAATTGGTTCACCTAGCTTTGGGTCAGAGCTAGAGACTTTTGAGTCACCCTATGGTCCCAAGTTGTAACTAGCACAAGGGTAAGCTAACAAATTCCCTGACAGGCAGGCAGGAATAATGCTCCCAGAAGGCAAATATCTTTACAAATGACAGAATATTTATTAACAATACCTTTAAAAAAGATTACATATGCTGGATCACTGGTAGATATCATTTACACTGGGGATGGGAACTACCTGGGGGTATCAGGTGTTTTTTTTCTTCATTCATTTTATTATTTTGTTGATTTTTTGCATGTGATTTTTAAATCATATTTTAACATAGAAGTAAAGCATATCAAACTAAGAAAGGAACACAGCTGAAATACTGACAATATTTTCCCTGTTACCATCCTAATTTTCACGCAAATGGAATCCTGATGATGACTTTATTGGATGAGTATAATTAGAAGGTTGAAAAGCTATGTTATGTGTAAGCAAAAATGACAAATTACAGGCAATTGTGAGCTCTCCAAGAAAGAAGAAAAAGGTGACTTTGTGTTTGAATGTGAAAAGCGTTATAGAAAATCTCATCGCCTTCTCTGTTCGCCCTTGTCAGCTTACAAAACATCCCCCATCGTAACAAAGAGTTCTTTTCATGAAACTAAGGTTTTGTCGATATTGCCATCTTCCACTGTATGATTTTAAGATTTATGTAAAGCTTATAAAGCAACCAGACTAGCTACTGCAAAACAGGAGAGACATCAAGATACAATACATTTGTACTACTGTTAGTTCATAGAGTCTTATGGAAAATTCTTTGCAGCAGCTTTTTGCTAAAATAGGAAATTTTTTTCAAATTACGTATGTTATTATCATTCAAAAAGAAGGATTCTATCATTACAGTTACACATGTTATCTATAAGAAAATTTGAAATTATAAATTCATTGACAGAATTGCTTATTAAAAAACTTACATTCAAAACAGATATGTCTAAAGAGTAAAATTACCTTTTATGCCATGAAAGACTTGACTATAGTAACTTTTTGTCTATGTTACTACAGGATATGTCACATCAAATTCAATGCCTAAGATAATGCTACTACAAAGACAATGCTCAACTGAAGTCTTACCAGACGATGCTAAGTTCAGGGGTGGGAGAATTGCACAAGGCGCCTCTTGGGCTGGGAAGTTTAGCTTTTGAGATTTGCAGTTCCTGAAACCATCTCTAGGTGTGTTGAACAACAAAATTCACAACAGGGTGGGAAAACATACCACATGTGTCAAAGGGACGCGATTCAATGCATTAACCATTCAAGGGATAATTTATATACAGCAGCCTTGAGTTACAGACCTAGTCTCCAGCTGTTTTGTCGCTAGATCCTTATAAAATTGTACAAGCCATTTGTAATTCATTTACTGAGATGACTTTCAAACTCTGTCCTTAAAGGAAATCGTCTCAAATCATAATTGTGTGGTTGTGTTGCCCAGAGCATTTTACAGCAGAGGAAAAAAAACCAATATCTACATTATATGTTAACTTTAAAAAATTCTATAAAACACTAAATATATAATAAAAAATATGCATATAAGGACATATGTAAACTGCTTTGGTAACATCATATTACAGATGTCTTCAGTGCATTGCAGAGTTTCCAAAGAAACTTCAGACAAAGCTAGATTTGCTTTGAGGAAGTACTGTATAATGCCATTCCTAACGAAGCAAAAAACATTTTTTTCCAGTAATAAGATGTACTTGAACAACAATATTACTTAGTACTGGGTGTCTTCAAAACAACTAGCTAAATGTTGCTTACATTATAAATAGCAAGTCCTTTAGATAACTTTTGTCATAAACTAGACCTGGCTGTGAGGGATATCATTATTGTGCTGATGGCTGACAGTGTACACGCATTGGAGGTAGAAGCCCCAGATCCTCTTGCATAGGAATCTGCAAAGAGAGAATAAATTCATTTAAAAGGGTCTCATCCTGTATACAAAGAAAAGAGATGCTACAGGGCTTTACCAAAACAGTATGGCTGGCTGGGTTCTACAAGAACCATACTATCTGTTTGGCCATCATCCAGCTATTTATTTTATTTTTGTTGTGTGTATGTGTGTATGTACATGAATAAACACTTGTATGATCAGGTATGTGTGCATACATATATGCATGAATATGGAGGTGAGAGGACACTGTCAACTTCTTAGGAGGATGCCATCTACCTTGCTTTCTCAAGGCTGGGTCTCTTACTGGCCTGGAACTCATAAACGGATCTTCCTCTCTCTACCTCTCCAGGGCTAGGATTACAAGGGTGTGTGGCTGTATCTAGCTTGCTTTTTAAACATGGGCTAGAGTTCATAGTCAAGTTCTCTGTTTTGCAAGGCAAGCACTTTCCTGACTGACCTTACTTTCCAGCCCTGCCTACATGATTCCCTCTCAATGATTCATTAGCATCAGTTCCATGATGAACCTGTGGGCTGGGAACAGGTTAGGGAATAGCCTGCAGACTCTTCTTAGATTTATATATATATATATATATATTTATATATATATATATATAAATTGATGGTGTCCATATCCAGTGTGGTAAACACTTCAATATTACTAGCAATATGTCTGATACAGGTCAATATGTTCATGGTATAACAGTATGAAAACTTATACTCCCTTTTCAATTCCACCTCTATGCTGCACCAAAGATGTAACACTCAGCTTTTAAAGCCCCCTCTGTGGACCAGATATTGTCAGGGTTTCATTTGTCAGATGAGGAGACTGAGCTCTCAAGAGATGAGGTAACTAACGTGGCTAAGATTGCTAGCTAAGTGAATGGCTGGATTGGGAATCAGACACATGTTAGTCTAAATATATTTCTTTTGCTCAGACAAAATAATCACATTTTAAACAAACTTTTTCCATATGGGTTGTACATTTTTCATAATAAAAACTTTCCCATTGCCAGTCTGGGTTTCTTTAAGGCAGTCTGATCTCTCCAACTGACAGAATGGAAGTCCCTTTAGGGGAAGACATTCTTCTCTGCTAACACTCAGACCTTCACTATCCAGACACTATATTTGTTCCTCTAATGGATAAGACTAAGAAGCATGAGTGAGGAAAAGGAAGATCTTTGCAATGATAAGAAGTTTGTAATAAGATTTAAGCAGAGTGAGATAAATAAATCCCTGTCGAGTGTTGTTGTGGCCTGCAGATGACTTCCACAGCTCTCACTGTATAGCTGCCTCCCTTTCAGGGACATCGGAGCCCTTGACTGGTGATAGCTAGTTCATCTATATAGCTAGTTCCCAGCCAGCCAAGGCTACTACTCAGTGAGGTGCCCCCCAAAAGAAACAAAAACAAAAAAACCCTCAAAATAAACAAAAAAAATACAGTTTAGTGGCATTCAAGTCCATTAGCCATATATAATATATGCCACATATATAGTATAACCATATAATATATATTAACCATATATATCACATACACATATACATACATACACAGTATACATGTATATTAGTGTTTGAATAAGTATGAACTCCATCTCTGGGGCATGGCCTTTGGCCTCAGTTTCCCACAGCACCCCATTCTGTTCTTGAACAAGTCAAGTACTTATTGAATCCTTCCTAAATGAAAGGCAATTCAGAGAATGGGTGAAATGACCAGGGAGCTCTTTACTCTTCTGAACTGAGAAATTTCACAGAAGCCATTAAAATTGCTTCATGGCTACTAAGTTATCATTTCCTATCTGAAAGACATAATAACCTTTTCCTCCTCTGAAAAATAACGTGATGGACACCTAGCAGAGACTTACCTAGCACTGAAATTAGGGTCTCAATGTTGAGGCTATTACCCATGGTTTAAAATATCATCTTTCCAGTGACAGTTTGAAAGTTTAATTCCAGCCTGCATTGATCCTCTAATATCCAGACCTCAAATCTAACGGCCAAAAAATTATGTGCCTAGATATCTAATGGTGACCTGGACACCTATCTAATCTTTTCTTTATCATTATAAAATATTCCATAAACAAAAAAACCCAGGAAAACTGAAGAACACAATTCAGGAGGTTACGGTTCCTATAATCCTGGCACTTAGGAAGCAGAAGCAGAAGGATTTCTACAAGTAGGAGGAAAGCTTCCTCTATATACCTAGCCCGGCCAACCAGGAGTACTTTGTAAGACCCTGCCTGACAAAACAAAGTCAAAAAAGTGCAATCCATTGGCAGTGAGTATTTTCAGATGCTGTGTAACCAGCACCACTCGTTCTGGATGTTTTTAAATCATGCTAAATAGTACACAACTATTCATTAAACTGCCATCCTCCACTCCCCAGCTGCTGCCAATCATCATTCTGATGTTTTTACTCTATGAATTTTTGCTTTTATTAAAATAAATAAAATCATACAACAAAATTTGTATGCTGTTGAGATATTTATAAATATGATACTTAAAAACAGAGCAGAATGCATTTCCCCAGAAAGGCTACTTTCACATACTATTTAACAATATTTTAAATGGAGACAATTAAATATATATAGTCATATGTGTTTTGCATGTAGATTACATATACTCAATCAAAACAAATCATGTTAACTTAAAAATGTTTCCAACTCAAGACTGAATTGCACTAGTTCACTGGGGATAAAATATCACATCCTTATTAAGAACTTCTTGGGCAGGAGATGGTGCTGTACGTCTTTAATCCCTTTCATCCTAGCACTGGGGAGACAGAGGCAGGTGGATCTCAGTGAGTTCAAGGCCAGCCTGGTCTACATAGCAAGTTCCAGACTAGTCATGCAACATAGTGAGACTGTGTCTAAAAGAACAACAATCACAACAACAAAACCTTTTTGTCTATTCTTTCTAACTATTCATTAACTTTGGGAGCCATAATTTGGGGATTATGTACTTGTGAGCTAAATGGATCAATATAAAACAACCCTCTGTGATTTATGTGGGACAGCCTTCATATACTATTTTGGTTGGTCACTGACTAAATCCATGAAAACTGGGCAAAGAGGGTTTTTTTGTTTGTTTGGTTGGTTGGTTGGTTTGGTTTGCATGAAGTTTCTTGCAATCAGAAAACATTAGTGATGGGAGGAAGGAGGCTCCTGTCATTCATCGTACTTATGACTCATTCTTTTCAAGCTCAATTTCTTTGAGTTTTGGGTCATCTGGGAGAATGCCACAATAGGCAGGGTGAAAGGGTAAGAAAAGCATTCTTACTTGATATCTTTGGGATTCGGATTTGCTCGCTGCTGCTGCCGTCTCCTCCATCACTGAATGGCTTGATCTCTATGATGTAATCTTCATCAAAAGGTAAAGAAAGCTCAACAGATGTTTTGTTTGTTTCAATGACGGATGTGCTGCTTTGCCTGTTCCATCTGTACAAGACCTGCTCATAGAGAAAGAGCAGGTGTCATCTGCTTTTCGAACTGATGCCCAAGGATGTGGTGTTTGTTCCTTTCTATCTCTGGGTACCAGCTAAATGCAAGGTGATGGAAGTGCTCTGACCGCCTGCTCACACAGAAAAGGGTCATTTATGGTGAGGGTCATGTCTGCTGCTACCATGTCATGGAGGGAAGAGTTGAAAGGAAACTTCAAATGGGAAAGGAGAGCAGCATGCATGGCTATTCCTTCAGATGGGTAAGCTTACATACATTGAAATAGAGAAGTCTAAATAAGGATGCCGAGTTAGTGATACACCAGGAGTCTTGGCATCAGAATAGATTTGGCTCTGTGTGACCATGGGTCATTGACTTCATTTCACTGTTCTTCAATTCCTTCCACTGTAAAATGGGGGCAGTAACAGCCACCTTTCAAGATTTCATGAAGACTGAATGCAGTGAGGACTGGCTTAAAGGATGCATTAAGCATGTTCCAGTGAGTGTAGAGGCAACACAAATTAGAATCATTTTCATTTTTTCTTCTTTTTCTTTTTTTGGGGGATGGGGGTTTCAAAGGAGGGAGGGGTAGACCTGGGAGGCCTGGGAAGTGAGTGTGATTGGGATGCATGATGGGAAATTTCCTAATTACCAATAAACATATGTTGGAAAAAATAAAAGTGTATCTATGTAGGCTGAAATGAAACAAGATGTGCACACACAGCAGGAGTTCCAGCACAAGAGACACCCAGAGGGTTGTTATTATCAAGAAATTTCTACACATATAGATGGCTTCTGAATGGCAAGAGCAGTGAGCTCTCCACTTTCCCTCCCACTAGGACCCCTTTTAAGGGTCACATAGAAGAGGCAATCAGTGACAATCTGGAAGTGTGGTGGTTCTCAACAGTTTCACTCACGCACCTTTGTTTTCCTTCCTGGGCCTCTTAGATGCTGCATTTGGACTGTAATTTATCAAACGAGGTGGCTGGCTAGCTTTTCTGAAAACACACTTGCTTGGGTCTCTGATGGAGCTCAACCCAGTGGGGAACAAAATATAAAGGAGTGAAAACATGGGCCTGCTATTGTGTGCCCAGCAACAACCATGAGGATAACTACCGTGGAGGTTCTGACTTTTGTAAGTAACTTGTCAGTATCACCACAATTCCACAATGCAGGTATTATTATGCCTTTTCACAGATGAGGACACTGAGGCACAGGGTCCTCACACTATGGAGAATAAGTAGCAGGAAGATGATTCCTAAGCCTATAGTCATAAATCAAATAGGCCTACCATCTCTAGCTTCCCACAGGGAAAAAAAAAAAGATGGACTTACATGACACCAGTGGTCCTTAGCCTTGGATGCTTTGGGACACTAACTAGTGCTCTAGAGCTGTACTTCTCAGCAGAGGTGGGAGGGTGGGGCCACAATTTTACCCTGCCTCAGAATAATCAGGCAAGATACTTAACGTATCATCTGTTCAGCCCATCCCTGGAGTTTCCAGTTGCCGAGGTCAGAGTGGAGGCCTGAACTTTTGCCTCTCTTCTAAGTTCCCTACCTACACCAATCTTGCTAGACCAGGGATCCCAGTCTGAGAACCATAGGACTAGCTTGTGTTTCCCTAAGACCCCTGTAAATATTGATCTACAGAGGTCAGAGACATATGGTCAGTCTTCTATTACAAGACAGAAGCAAACATGAGTAA